>NC_042496.1:1507023-1581978 GCF_005508785.2 Acyrthosiphon pisum | reverse complement strand
TCGGGGTCGCACTGCGATGATCGGACGGGCGACGGACACAAAAAATTAAGCCGTGGTGTCGGCACAGACGGCCGGAACTCGAAACGCGTAAACGGTTATACACGACGAGTTAGTGAGCAGCGAGGCTCGGGTGCACGGAACAAAATATGACACAAAGACGGTGACGGCGCACCGGGTCGCGTTAGGTAAACATGTGGGTTACAAACAAAATTGCCAAGACGGCGGAAACACAACTTGTTGCCTAGACGGCTCAAAAACGACGACGTTTCATAGCGGCGGGTGCGGATAGCTGGAGGCACGACTGTGTCGAGACCGTCCCCACTCTGGAGGTACAAAGTTCGCTCGCACACTTTTCGGCGGCTGGGCGGCAGGGTGACAACATTGCGACCTAGTCGTATCGCATACAACCGCGCGGAAATACGAACCGCCGATTGTGTACCCAACATTATTGCCAAATTATAATTGAGTTAATTAGTATGACGAGAAGAGGATCCACGCGCCACGTCTAAATTCCATAGGACCACCGCCCCTCTCCCCGAACGTGGCTGCCCGACAACCCCTTTTCGGCATGATCTAATTATAAAACAAACACCGCTTTATCGAAATCGCACAAATCGACGGGCGAAACACACGGTTTTTGCGACTTTTCCGGGACAGACTGATGGGCGAGAGGAATGGTGCGGGAAGTTACGATAAAAACGAAACGTTTCTCGGCTACGACCCCCAGGCCCGGCTCACGGCAGCTTCTGTTATTATTATATTATTGGCGGTTCGTACACTATAATAAAACGTTTTCGGATACACATATTGTGTCGTGTAAGTGTATCGCCGGCGTCGTGTAAACGGGTGTAGAAAATAATATTATTTTATAGTATTTCACCATTTCGGTTAAATATACGAGTACTTATACCTTTATTAAGTGGACTACTTTTTGAATGTATGACTCATTTATTCAGTACCAATGAAGTAGGTAATTAAACTATAGACGTTTAATGGTTATCACAATATTATCGTTCGCGGAAAAGCTTTTTGACAAAAACAATAATATTAAAGTATTTGAACGTGAAAATTGTTCGTGAAGTATTTTTCTTAGTGCCTTACCTCCCACCACTGCTAATGTTGTCTCTCATACAATTTTCTTGAAACTCCGTGTAACCAACGGTCGAAGGGTTTTATAAAAACTTTCTTTGTATATTGTTACAATATTATAATGGTATAACACAAATGCGAATAGCGATTTTAACCCAAACAACATAATAATATGTATGTAAGCATTGTGCCGATGTTTCATTTCACTGTTTTTTTTTTTTTTTTTGTAAAATTTTATTCAAATAGAACATTTTATACGAAGGTATCTTCACATAATATTATAAACAGAAAAACGGTTAGTCCTGATAAAAAATACGGATTTTTGTGAGATTTATATGTTTGGACTTTGTGAGGAACATAAAATAACATAACTGTTGTATAATACAAACTGTTGTAAAATGTAATTAAAATGATTTTTGTCACGATTTAACACTTTTATTAAGATGTTTCTAAGAAATGCCTTCATAAACTCAAATAGTAAAAAATATTTTGAAACTTTCTAGACACGCTCTATATAAAATATTTAAATTGAAAGTAAATATAGTATACCAACAATAACATAATATTATGTAGATTGGAAGTATTTACCAGTAAACAACTTTTTTTAAAATTCATTTTTTTAAACGCATTGAAAATTTAGAACAAATAACTATTATTAATTGTATCGTTCATTTAAACTATTCATGTACCTAATAATAATTATTATGGAGGGTAAAAAAATAACAATTGTTGTAATCCAAACTAACAAAAAATAACGTTTTTCTCACGTACCTAGAATTCTCTGAAATTCATGTTGGTTTTATAAATGTATAATATGCTTTAATAATCTCTTCTCTAAGTATTGCAATGGATGACATTTTAAGGAATAAAACCATTTAAATCCCGAAATATGGAAATGAGATAAATCATTTAAGCAATACGGTTTTTCCAGAAATAATCATTTCCAGAAAACATTGATCCCTAATATCGTCAAGGTTCATTTCTATATATGTGTTATATGTATTGAAATTTGTTTCATCAGCCTTTACCCGGTAGCTTAACTATAATGGCTCAACAAACAAAATATTTAAATACGATAAATACGTGAAGAACTACTCACTTTGTGCGCCCCTAGATTTTCGATGGTGCACGATAAGGTGGCTCTCCGGCCAACCGTGGCTGTTACGTTTTGTAACGTACCGTTGAATCTGGGATCCATTTTCGTCGAATCCGTCTTCGGGATCGGTAAGTTTGAACCTGAAACAACATTTGCCAATTGGAGATTAGTGTCGAGAAGACATTATTATAATAAGCGTGGCGGATTATGTACGGGAAAAAAAGAAAAAGAAAATGAAAGAGACGAGAACAAAGTGAGAGTCATTTCACGACGACAACGCAACGAGGTGTATAGTCATAGTTGTCTGTATACACGAGGTGCTTACACCGTTTTGGGTGACTATTACGCGAGTGCCCAAAGTCCTTCTCAGGCATCGAGCCAGTTCAATTAACGAAATTACATTTCCCTAAACAACGAATAACAATAAACGTTTGCATGGGTTTTCTACTTCCGTTTTCTTTTCTTCTCCGTTCCGATGCTTTTAATGAAACTGCCAGTTTATTATTCCGTACGAGGCATGAGCCGTCCCACGGCCGTAAGCTCACCGTTTGTTAATTAAACAATTACAGGTTCTAAAACATGTTTCTTTTATTATTACTATTATTTTTCGCAATAAATTCGTTTTTGTGTAATTTAAACAAATCGTCCACGACGATTACTGCGAAGAATATTAAGGCGCGCTGAAAGCTGCAACCATATTGTGCTTCAGGCGAATATCGATCGTCGGCACAACCGTCTTGGCTTAAGATTTTCAAGACCAGCCGTAGGCGCTTTTCGTACGTTTATTCTTACGTTGATGAAAGGGAGGCGATGACAAACCATTGCATTTTTCTATGGCGACAACACTCTGAGGCTGTTCGGTCAGAGTTCGTGAATTACACACGACAGTTTAATATTATTACACGCGATTTTATGGACGTGTAATTATTTATCGCCCTGCGAGAGAAACGAGTCTTATCGGCTCAGACTGCGAATAATTCCGCAGTCGGACTAAACCGCGGTATGGAAGCAATATTTTCCGCCTTAAGTTCGCAGATTGAGATAATACGGCAATTTGATTTCCTACCAGGGAAATGGGTAACGCGTTGACAACGATGGAAAACGAGTACCCAGTGAAAGTCATTCGTCTAAATGTGGTATATTATATGCGCGGGACGAGTCCCATAATAAAAGAAAGAACTCGACAGAAACGCAGCGTCGGTATAAAAACCGCCTCCGTTGATTACAAAGACCAATTATAATCAACGGTAAGAATTTTTTTTCCTCTCCGGGTTGCACATCCCTCCACACACGCACCCGCCAGTCATCATCACTCGCCGTTTTAATGGTTTTGCGAGCCGTAATTTAAACGGATGTACGCGGTAAGTTATATTATATGATTAGAAAAACTTCAAATCCACGTGATTTGTAGTCGAGAACACGTACCTGCAGACTACCTGCCTACGGAGCCCACCGACCTCTGGGTACTATTATTTCTTCGGTCTCTCGTTCTAGAAACTACCTATAACCTACCTATCTACTGTAATTCCCTACAATAGCGCATCTCCAGCGGGTAGTTGGTAATTATATTTAGTTAATTTAATTCCTAGATTCCCGGCCAAGCACACTCGACGACCGTATTTAACTCGATAATGACGTGTATAATCGGTAGTGCTTGTACGACTATGCTCTGATTGTATTGCGAGTCTGCGGGTAATCCTACAATAAATTATAAACTCATACGTATATTATATAATTATTGCTTCGTCGTCGCACATATTTGAGGAGCAACCGCAGAAGATAAAATATCTTCATTTTTTCCCGCCTTGGAATCTCACACACGGTTTAATTTGGTTTTATTGCATTTTAATTTTGTTCCTAGATACTTATAGAAATTAAGACAATACTATATTATGAAGTAATAGGTACATTTTCATCATTTGCTGTAGGAATAGCGCAAATAAAAGTTACTAGAGAAAAATTTGTATTACTTTAAAGTTAAAAGTTTATGGGACTAGACTTTTATATCATTTTCGATGCAATGTTTGAGCAGTTTCGGCAGAGTTGTCGATGTTACAAAAAAAAAAAAACAACACTAATGTGTAAAGAAAGATAAACAGTCATTATAAATAATTATTAATAGTTGCATTTATTTTTTAAAATTGATTATTTAAAAATTAAATTTTTTTTTATCAAACTTGAAATATAAAACATAAGCATAATATTATAATTAATAATATCTACGTTCATCAAGCTACATAATATAATATAATAAATCAGATAAAGATATGCTCGAAATGTTAAAATTTGATTTTAAAATGTTAAGTTACATAGTATTAAATTCTAAAAATTAGGATTGACCATATACAAATTGTAAATGGCCTGCCTGCAGTTCCACATTCTTGTTGTAGTTATAGCTATTAAATATAAATAAAATATGCAGTAGTATAATATTAATACCTAACTGCTGTAAATAAACTTTAGTAGAAATTAAATTGTATTATTGATTTGTACATGTTTGTATGACTTTGAATTTCATAAGATTTGAATGTTGTTATTTTTCAATAATTTTTCACTTATGTATTTTTGTTAATTATAAACTATAATCACTATTTAAATATTGTTGTGTACATGATTAATTAAATTAATATTAAATTAAATCGAGTTCATATCAAATAGCTTTGTAGAATGAGCTTGTATAGGGTTTTATTCATCCATTTCTAAAAATCATTAAATTTGTAAAGATTAAAATTAATTGCATTTTATAATGGAATCCTTAGACACGACTCTTAGTGCGGACAAAATGTTGACGTTTACATAACATTATCTTGATTAATATAAAATAGGAATTAATTTGTGTATATATACCAAGCCTTATATTACGTATATAAAAAAAAAAACATATTTTGTAATATGCTTTCAGATTCGCACACACAGAGTACAGAAATTTCCTTTTTATACTCGTCTATCGAAGTTTATAAAAGAAGAAAAACATATTTAATCACTATAACTATTGTTTCGAGAAAGTCCAATTTTGAAATAAAACTGATTTCAGCTATAATCTGATGAAGTAATTTGGCCATATTGGATTCGTTGTCCGTGGGTTCATATTAGTATTTCATTTCAAATACACACGGGTCACTGCTTTTGTTTTCTTCTACTCTGATTAATTGAAAAAATATGTTATACGAACAAACGGTTTTGTTGATTTAATGACTGGACAATATTATTCAAAAAAAAAAAATGGTACCTACTCAATAAAAATACATCGCATATACATTGGGCAATGAAAAAACCTTGCAAACAGTCCGTTACAAAACGATCATCGGCCGAGGAACGTCAGCTGAACGTTTATGCAAAACAGTGGATAAAATATTTAATAATTCGGTAAATATATCGTACTGGTATAGAAACGCGTATCAATATTAAATTCACGTAATATATTATTATTATGTGATTTACAACGAGAGTTTAATGGGAGTTTAATAGATCTATCGAATCGGGTAGAGCGAGAAGGACGAAGAAACTCGTTATACGATCGCAAAGATCTCGGAATAAGGCCTGTGCAAAGTATTTCACGGGGCAACAAGTGTGCAGGTCATAATAATCGCGAATGGAAACCCGTAAGGTTTACTCTATGGGGTTGAAACGGAAGAAGTACGCACGTGAACAGAAATCGTCGGTGTGTGAAACCGCGGTATAAAGTGATATGGCGCGATAATAAAATATTATACTATTACCAGCATTACCCGTTACAAATGGACCGGCTCCGTTTTTTCGTTTTTTTTTTTATGTGCGTTCACTCTCTCCGTATCCGCGGGGACATTTCTTAGGAGACATAAAGGTTATTCGGGTTTGAGCCGAACGGTCGTTCGGAAAAATGTTAATCTGTTTTCCACCGGAGGAGCTTCACATTCGGGTCACGATGTCCACACACACACACACACACACACACACACACACGCACAAGAGTCCGGTCCATTTCGAACATATTTTAAACGTTGCCGTGGCAGTGTCATTCTCGCGGAAATTTGCAAAACTAAAACGTGAGATGAAAATAATAATAATAATAATAATAATAAATATTAGCACGTCCGCACCGAGCGAAACTCGAGTGAAGACTGTTTACGATGACGGCGGCGACTTAATACTTTTTTTGTACATATACAATCGGTACCTATTGTAGTGATTAATATTTTTTAAGACGTGCAGCAGTATTTATTGCAGCGTCATCTTCACACGAGCGCATTACATTCAATTAAAATAAAAGTTTACGACCGCGATTCTTCGTTAAACCGAATCCCATCGGATTCATCGTATTTGTTGTTATTATTTTTTTTTTGTCTCACGAACCGACCCAGAGAACGACCCGAACGGAAGTAAAGGTATATATATATATATATACACGCGAGGCGGAGTGCGTATTCAAATTGATTTGTTTTTTTTTTTATTCACTGATTTTCGACAAGACGAATAATATAGGTAGGTACTTTTTGCGTGGCACTTATACGAAATCGATAAACTTATTATATTGAAAGTCGTACGTGCGGACATTTAAAATCTATTGTAAAAAATACAAAATGTAATGTAACCGTAGGATATTCCTCGCAGAAAACCTTGGTGTTACGTGACAGGCTGGGCCCTTGTACGATTCCAATATTATAATCTTTCGTAGAAAAAAATTGAGTTAAAATCGTAAAAATATTTAATCTGGACTGCGGCACTCGTAGGCCATCATCTCTTCGTCAGCACCATTTTTTTTTATGTATACGTCCGCACAATCTGATATAATATAATATCATAAAACACACTGCTTCATAGGTTAACTTTAAAAACGTTGGTTTGTGTTTAAAATTCCTGGTTTTATTTGTTTTTCTCAGATATCATGTAATATACAGATACAGACGCTCTACGATTTGATGTATCTGAATATAGCGTACACCACTCCGAATAGCGGACAGACTTTCAACGAACTTGATTGTCCGGTATTCAGAGGTTCCATCGTACAAATCATTATGCGTGACAGATGAACGCAATAGTTCTCTGTCGACCAAAGCTGTACAGCCACCATCGTGTGTTTAAATGTGTCACACAGTCGGCGCGATATAAACTGTCACAACAAACGTTTTGTCTGCTTTAAACGCCCTCGCGGGGGGGATCAAGGCGAAAATCTGGTCGAATGCGGGTGACGACGTTCGTCGTTTAAAATCTGACACGGCAGCATGTGCATTCCGTGATGGTCTGCATTTACCATATACGATAATAATATTATTATGTAATAATGCGATGTGTGCAGCAGTCGATAGCCGCTACATCACGACGGGTGTTTGGATTTTCGAAATTTGCAGGGTGCCGTAGCGCATATAGCAGTGCGTGGGTAAAAGACCACGTGCATTTCACGCCTACGAGTCCGACGATGGCTCTGTAAAAGTGTTTGGAATTTGTCGAGCGATTATATGGTATAATATATAGGGTTCGACTAATTCACAATTACAACTATATTATTATTGTCTTCCGTTGAAATTAAATACATCGACCGTTCGCCGCGGGGTTTTAGAGGAGGCTTACATAATATCGTAATGTATTTACTTTGTGGGATTCGATATACAGACCGTTTTAAAAAAGTTGAATAGACACTCGTTTTCTATGCGTGTATGACTTTCTGACGTTTTAAAATCAGTATTTTCACTTCAATATTAGGTATATTAACATTTTAAAACTCTCAATATTCAAAATAATTTAAAAATCGAATTTTAATGTGTTGTAGAGTTAAATTTCAAAAAAGTGGTTGAGGCGTTTACTGGCAAACTTCATGACGAATTCAAATATGTTTTCAGAAATGTTATCCGATGACTATAGGATCGACGGTACAGTACTTAACGATAAGCAAATTTGATTAATATATTAGAAAAGCGTTTACGTATATTTTTATCTCGGCAAGGGAACCCGATTAAAAAATGCTTATAAGACAAATTGTATTCATACCTTTGTAAAAAGACATAATATTCAGTACATATAATATGCATTATTATTACATATTACGATTAGACAACCAATACTATGCACATAATCTACCTATTGTTATGAATAAACAAAAAAGTTCAAATATTGTTAAGTTTACCTTTTGGAAACTCCCCTTTAGTTTTTTTCCTGATTAAAAGTACGTATTTAAATTAAATTGGTTTAATGTTCCGGGGCTAAATTACCAGTTCATGCTAATTTGAGATGGAGTATCAATAGTATATCATTATTACTTACAGACGCGACCAGTAGTCGATTGAATATTTGTTAAAAAGACGTTTGAAGTCATTTAGCTGGCACAATAATAGTGTAGAAAAAAAAGCAAGTCTTTATTGAAATTTGACGTATTTATAATATTATTTGGCAGTACAAGGAATTCAACGCTAAGAGGATTTTGTTTTTCACTGAAGTTCAGTTTCTGTACAACATTTTGTTTCATGTATTTCCAAATAATTTTTGAGGGGGAAAACACCTAAATCGGAATAATAATATATAAGCTGTTTATAATATTGTTTTTCTACTGAACACTAAATTCTCTATTACGGTCAGCGCCCTATATAATATTTAATGTGTTTTTTAGGTTTTCATAACTTCAACTGCAAACTTTTGTTGTTATGCACTATTCGGCCATCTTGTACAACGACATGGGTTTTCTTCAAGTGCAAATAGGTACATATTATACTCCTACAGTTATCGTGTTCTACCAACTTAAAAAATTATAAATTTTCCTGAAAAATATATAATAATTTCTGGAATGATGCATAAGGCATTGTCATCATCAATTTACGGGAGTACATTTTTGTGTTATTCAACTCGACAATAATTATCATAGTCATATTAAAATATTACACTTCATAGTATGATCATAGTTAGTATAATAGTTATATAACCAGTACCCCTTTCAGAATACTCTAACAAATACTGTACCCCCTTCCATAAATCAGCATTTTTTTTTTTAAATTTCTACGACATCTGGAAATCTCCAAACGTAAAATATATTATAATAACCGTATAGGGTTAATATAACTCAATTACAACTTTTGAAATATTTTAAATTACGAGTATGTCGCATAGAACATAATATAGGTATTATATCAATATGTATACACTTCAGTTATTAATCGTGTCATCGACTTTCGAACCCGACATCAACCTACCGGATTTACAGCATAATAATACAACACTATAATAGCATATAATATAATAGTGGTTTAGTGTCGAGTACTTACTCGAGTGTCGACCGTATCCATGAAAAGCTTTCCCGGCCTTGTCAAACATATTTTCATACGATTGTATCCAATGTCATTGCGGAATGCCATTCGACAAAATGCTCTCGAATATTGCTAATTAAAAATTCGTTATAAGCCAACAACTCGCGTGGATTTTTTTTAACTCGATGTACACACTCGGTGCCTATAATATTGCGTACTCTCATGTTCCGGTTGATGAATTTATTTGACGAATACACGTGCCCATGTCATACCGTGTAATTATAGTACAGAAATTAATAATTTTCGATGAAAAGGTGTCATTACCGCGAGATAATATTTTGTATATTACGGAAAAAAATTGTAAATATTGAAAAATGGTGATTTTCTTGCGTTGGTATAAATCATCCAGTGAATATAATATTATTACTATAGGTAAATACATGTTATATATTATACTAAACTAACTTGAGATTATAGGAGCATGATCGAAAATCATAATTGCCCAATACATGTCACTCTTAACATATTATGTAGAAAAACTAAAAGTAGTTTACAAGTGCGGATGGGGAGACACAAATAAAACTTTGGAAAGTCTATTTAGAAAAGTTTATGAATAATGATTGCAATTATAGGTATTCGTGAAAGAAAAAAAGAGAACACGGTTTGATATCAGGTCGACTTTAAATTTGAAAACGGCACTCAGCGATTTGACGGCATCTCAAAAAGATCCTGAAAGAGTACTAAACATATTTATTGTATTGCCTTTTTGACGCCTTGAACTCAAACTTTACGGTAACACCCATAAAAGTACTAAACAGTTACGAGTAATGTGTAATCACGTATACTTAAGATAAACGCACTTTATAGTCGTTGAAACATAATCACACGTACCTATATCAATATTATTATAGTAGTTGAGATAGTTATACAATACCTACGTGTCCGGTAAAACAGTGCCCATAATTATTGGACGGATGGGATTTAAATGTCTTCCAAACTTTCCATAAAGTAAAAAAAATAAATGCATTTAAATATTTTACTATAGAATTTTGATCATAGTTCTAACATATAAATGTTTTGACTAAAAAATTCTAAAAGTTTTAAAATACATTATAAAATATTTATTTTTACCTAATTTAAGTGAGGGAAACTTATGAAAAACTATGTAAAATTTTCAAAACTTAGGTATAAAAGTTAAAACTAAATTCGTTCTTAACAACAAAAATGTTTGCAAGTTTTCGCAATTCGTCAACATTTTAAATTCAAAAGATTGTAAAGAAAAATGATGAATATTTATTTTTATATTTTTAATTGGTGTAAACAAAATTATTTTGAGAAACTTTTACTTCATATTCTATTATTTATATTCACAAACAAACAATGTATCACTCATAAGCCGTATAAAAACTAATACAATTTGAACATGTAAAATTTGTATAAACAAATTTTCCGTGTTTTAGTAAATTTTTTGTTTTTGTTATTCCCGATAATCTTGTAAGTTACTGACAGTCTTGTGAAGAATATTTTTATTTTAAACTCGGAATACGTTCTCGAATAAATGAGTATTAATGTATTCCAAATACATTTAAAAAATAATATTCAGAATAATATTTCGAATATTTTTTCAAAAAGTTTGTGAAATATTATTCGAATAAATAAAGAGTATTTAAAATAGTATTCAAATAAATAAAAAGTATTTAAATACTTTTATTTGAATATATTTATTCGAATACTATTTACAGTGACTGGAAAATGTCTAATTTAGCCCACCCTTACAATATTATGTACAAACTAGATTCAATGTCCAACTACAAACTTTCTTTGATGTTGATGATGTGAGAATTTTTTCTAACATAAAAAGTGTCGTCAGACACAAAAAAAAATCCAATAACACATACCATTTAATGGGACTAAGTCCCCCCCCTCCCGTTCACCACCTATGATTTAAATGTATTTTATAATATATTATAGCAGGCGTATGACATAAATAGAAGTCGGATGGGCATTTCGATAGGGGACATTCATTTGTTAATATCCATTTCATCGTTTTATACGAAATTGTCGCAAAATAAATTATGTCAACTTAAACGTTTTGGCGGCGTATTTATGACAATAGGCACTCGATAAAAACTACAAACAGCATGTATTAGAATAAAATATATATAACATACAACTGTTTGCGTTTTCGAAATACCAATATGTCAAACCTCTTCTGTCACATCAATGACGTTGCTGTTATTACTATCTAAGCGTATATAAAATATACAGAGCAATTCATTAAGTGGACCGCAAACTGACAGTTTTTAAGGAGTTCTAAATAACATGCAATTTTCGAATTGTATGCATGCGGGTCTTTAAAATGTACGAGTTGTAAGTGATAATATTAGTATGTGTGACAGTGTGTAAATAAATAGCAGAGCGTTCCCGCACGTGCAAGTACAAGCCTTGGTACCTATACTCCGTGCCACGAGAGAAGTAACCCGCTAAGCGTATGCAGACTGACGGCAGAGACCGTTCCGAGGCTCCCACTTTACAAAATTATACATACTAATAGTATTACTGTATAACGTTGCCGACCTTTGACGGTCGTGATCGTGCAACGTCGACATGACAAATAGGTAGGGAATGCGCGGATTCGACTGTCCGTGATTTGGTCGGGTTACTTCTCTCGTGGCATGGAGTATGGAATACTTGATCACCGCCAAGGCATTGCGTACGTGAATGGTAAACAATTTATGATAATTTGTACAACTTTTTGTCAATCATACCAATTGACCCGATAACGTGATAAGACTTTTGAAAACTGTTTTGAATTCGTTAACATGTCTACTTGAGATCGATCAGGCCACATTTTAAGATATTTAATTTAATTTTCGAATAATCAAGTATTCAAACAAAATGTATAGGAGCTCAGGAACGAAATGTTAAAAAAGTGGCCTGATCGATCTCAAATAGACATATTAACGAATTCAAATCAGTTTTCAGAAGTCTTATCGTTTTATCAGGTTTACCTGTATGATTGACAAAAGATTGGTACATTTTGGTTGAAATAATTGTCCATTTGCCATCTCATTAATAGGGATAGGTACGCCATTTAATTATTGAGAAGATCACTTATTCGAGACTATATATTTTTCGATAACCAATATATGAACACTATAATGATCACAGGGTAAATGTTCACCACTTATCCAGGCCAAGAAATCGGATAATTGGGAGGTTTCCGTGGAACATAATATTATGTCAGATTAACCAGCGATGTTCGTTCGACAAATTATCATTTTAAAATTCACAAAAACAATACGAAGAACTCATTAATAACATATAATAATATTGTCACTGTTGTGATATTATTTATGTGCGCTTCATTCAATCCGTTGTAGATGGTTGTAACGACGTCTCAAACATCCCTAACGCTACATAGCTATTATTAAATATTGATATTCTATAAATACATGTTTATACGCGTTAATGTACGTACAATATATAATATTACGGATGAACGGCTTTAGTCGAGTGCCGTTAAACTGTCTGAAAATCGATTTCGTACGACTGCTGTTCGCTCGTCTCTCCGCAAGTCTCTCATCGGTCTCACTTGACGCGGTGGATGACATTTTTCAACACTCGATAGTCGTATCCCGCCGACTGCCGAGAGATATACCACAGAGTTTATGTTATTAAGCGATGTACATTTTTTTTTTCCTGTACGTCATTAAATCGTCCGGAGGAGTGGTATATTTTTATCTTATCGGCGAGAAGGAGAGGCGAGAATCGGACACTTATATTATGGGACGGCAAATGGCCGCGATATTAATTTTAAACCCTTATCTCTCGAAAGTACTCTCTTTCCACGGCGTAGAACGAAAATCCAAAGCAAACCGCAATAAGTCGAAAAGGTATATAAACCACCGGAAAAGGCTGCACTATCGAAAATGTTGAATCGTCATCGAAAAAGTATCGATTACGGGGGTGATAAACTTTAGACGACCGCTTTTATTCTCGTATTATTTGTGCTAGAGCAAATGATCTTTTTTTTCGTATCGGTTGTTAGCCGACGAGTAGATGTATAGTAGGGCTGCGAGAAGAACAAATATGCCACGGGGTCGGAAAGTGATCGAGGTGCAAAGGCGAGAGAAAAGTTTTCGGTTTTATACATACGCGTGTTGTAGGACGTGGTGCATGTATAATATATCACAAACGCACACGACGAGTAAATCTGATCAACGCACTATGGGCGGCGGAGTATTGTTGGGTTTTCGGTCAAACAAGGCGTAAAAACGGGTGGAAAACCTGCGGGGGCGAAGGGTTGGGACGAAGCATGTGAGAGTGGAGTTTTTAGAGTGATAAATTTTTAGTCATTCCTTGTGCGAGCAGTGGGCGGACCCTGCAGTGGCGGTACCCGCGAACTGCTACTACAGGCGATGACTACAACAACGACGGCAGTGGCAGTTGCGGAGCTGACAGCGCGTTTTATTGGGCGATTAATGACGCTAATTCCAGGTACGGAGTGGCAGCCTCCCGAAAGCTGATTTTCCGAGCCGCGTCCTTCTCCTTAAAAACTGCGCGTCTCCTCCCCTCCGCGCAGCCACCCCTTCTCGTTTTTAGAGATGAAATTCGAGATTTACACAGCACTCGGCTAAGTCCGAGACGATAAATCGACGTCCTCCGTCGTTCCTACACAGCTTTCACCTTACGGCGGCGACGATGCCATCCCCTTTCTCTGCAACCCTTTCCACTCACCGCCTTTGCGTATTCTTCTTATTGTGTACACACACACACACACACACACCCCACCTATAACATCAGTGTAACGTTTAAGAATGACACACACACACACACACACAGGCACATGTTTACGTACTCATGCGTGTTAGTACGCACTGTGGACTTTTGTCACTTTTGTTACGCCCTGTGATTTTTTTTTTTGTTCGGCGGCGTATATATATATATATATATATTGTGCGTGTGTGTTGCTATTTGTGTTCGTCGAGGACCACACGAAAAGTTCGCCGCTTTGACGGTGAAAAAACTCGATGCGCCGTGACAATCTGAACAACAGTCATCCGAAAAGAAAAAAAATCTGACGACAAATCTAATCGTATCTTAAGGAACGTGTAAAATAAACCTACCGATTTTCGTAAGACGTTATCTGAACTCATATTATTGAAAAAAAAAAGAGATAAACCGTACCTAAAAATTGTAAGAACGGTTTTTTTTTATTTATTTGTATAAATGCTTTCAAAGTCCTGCTTACATATTGCGTGATTTTTTTTATCAATATACAAGTTTTGTGTTTAAACGTGTCCTTTATTGTTTTTATTTTTAGAACGTTAATAGTCTCATTGTCTTCGGGTCTAAGAAGATAATACGCACCAACCCACATATAAATAGTCTATAAAAATATCGATCTATATTACGTGCAAATTGTCCCGGTTTTTTTTTTCATTACACCATATCATAACAAGAATAAATATAATACAACGTAAAATAACTTTGTGTGATCTATTTTCAGAAAATGAAATTGAAAAAAAAAATGTAATTTATATTATTTGATAAAATATTAAAATACTTTTTTAATGTAAACCTTTACGTTAGCTTATAGGTCATCATAACTTTTTTGGCAGATGCTTAAAAAATATAATGTAATTTTAATCTTGTGATAAGAATAGTGACTGTCAAGAAAATGATCCATCGGATATATACATGCCATAACATGTGTGAAACTTAGTATCAAAGTAAGACACCCTTATTATATGTGTTAAATATAGATTACGAAATATTATATACATTATGAGTAGTAAAACGAATGTCGAAATACCAAAAACACGAGAATTTAACTGATCAATATTCAGTCGATATTGAAAACTTTCTATAATCTAATAGCCATAATTTCATCATCAGGGAAGTATAATAGCATTACCGAGCTAATCAATAGAATGTAAAAATATTGTAAGTTAAAAATTCATTCATAATATTAATCGAAAAATAATCTTAAAATGCAAAAATATTGTAACTATGTATAGTAACTTTTCTAGTAACCAGCTCGTCGTTTTTTTTTTTTATAAATTGAATATTTAAGTTCTAAGGTCTTTATATAAAAAAAACCTACAGTGATTAAATACTTTCAAAATATAATATGTTGTTTATCTAGGTATTTGCGCTATTAAATGAAATAATAGACAATATTTACGGTTACACGATGATTTATTTTTACGTAAGACACTTATTGTTTATTATACAACTTAAGGTTTTAAAAAATTTTTTAATAGTCTTTTGTTGTAAGGGTATACAATTTTTGATAAAATATATATTTTTTCAATAAGATCTATAATTTATTTGAGTTCAACTACCTACCTAATTATCGATAGCAGGATATTTTTTTTAATTTCTGTGTTCTGATCAATTATTTTGTTCATGTTTACATTAAATACTTAAATTTGAAATATTGTAGCGACTTGTTTATGAATAACTTTTTTTGAATAATAATTGTTATTGCTTTAAATTATATTTGAAATATAACACTAATAACACAAAATTACAATGCTGAAGTTATTACATATTATTCAAAAATTACAGCTTTAAATTGATTGTGAAATTTAATAATAATGTTATTATTATTTTGTAGAGTAACCACTGCAGTTTTAAAATGTTGAACTATTTATTTTATTATATGATTAAAGTAATGTCTAGAAGAATTTGGTTTAATAGAAAAAAAGGTTTCTATCTCTGGATAGTTGAGTATACCAGAACAAGACAACTGTATGTGGCATCTTCAAAAGGGGTCTTGGTTTTAGACCCTCTTCATAGAATGCCGAAGACAGATATTTTTCCCTCTTTCCTGTTATCGTTGTTATATTCCTTCATATACGACGAGCCAAAAATATTTGAGATACTTGAGTTTTAATAAACCAACAGACATATTATTATATACCTAATATGATGTGCCGAAATAATTCAATGAAGTACAGTACTTACCGACATTTTGTTTTCATTAAACAATAATTGGTACAATATAATAATATTATCGTGTCAAGATAATCCTATATAATTTATTAACTATATTTATTTGATCCCCTGATTGTAAGTTAATAATTTAACATTTTACTGTTACAACCGGAGTTACAACTGTTGGAATACAATGTATATTATATTAATACACGTATGTCATTATTGCACTAGTTCTTGTTGTTTAAAAAACGGTTTAATAGTCCGACACTGTGTCATAAATAGAAAAAAATCGTTTAAAGTTTTGTGAAACTTTAATCATCGACCAATAGTATTGGTGAAATAGACACCTGTGTTCATTTCATATCATAAGATCCGATCGGTATGCGGACCGGATTCGGTAAGGAAACGTATAACATTTATTGGTGGTTACCTATTCAATAATATAATTTTGTACAGAATCCATGATGACAGTAGTAAAATAATTCTACTCCTACCGTCTACTCCTATCGTTGCCCACACGTGGTGGCTTACGGACGTATCACACAATAATCTCCGTGATTGAACGCCAAAAAAAGCCGACGGTCGGTGTGGTGATATTGTAAAAAATCGATTCGCGTATTCATAAAATATTATCAGTAGGTATATAAAGTACATAAAATCATAATCTCCGGACCTCGTCCGACATCAAGATATTGCAATCGCAAGTATCGCCGGAGTGGACAGACACTTTTACTTCGCATTCCTTTCCAATAAGCAAAGAACATCCACCAATATAAAATACATCTCAAACAGGCATCACAATAAAACGCATATTCGAGAAATGTGAAACCACAAGCACAATTCTTAATCTCCCACGCGACATCAAAGGCTGCCTCGATGAAGAACAAACTTCAAAAACCATCAAGTGCATCTCAAAAATGCAACGTAACTAACAAATTTTAGCTTAATCAATATTCAATTTTTAAATGAAAAAAAATAAAACCATAAGTGCAATTAATATCGTTGAAGAAAATTAGTCAAATGTCCGCAGTCCACCACGGTTCGAGAATATTGCATCAGCTGTTGTTTCATACGCACCACCCGTCGTTTATTCGGCATCAGATAGTCGTATGCGTCTCATATTATGTATTTATTTTTCGATTTTTTCCTGCCTCTTGATTGCGATTCAAGTTTCTAGAAGGTTAGCGAGACGGGTCCATTGACATCGAACGTGTACAATGCTAAATAATAACAATAATAGGAGAGAGAGAGAGAGAGATAGTGAAATAACCAGACATCCGATGTAGGACCATCATATAAAATCAACCGTTCTATTCACGCGAGCGTTTGATTTAACTTATTCATTGACACACAAGTGATGAAGTCGTCTATACATATATATAATATCGGCATATAGGTGCGCACAGACACAACCACACATTACATGTCGTATATGTGAGAATATGGTGCGCCCCCCCCCCCCCACGTACAAGGCTTAAATACGCGTTTGATCTGCGTGAATACGATTAGTTTAGCGTTGCTCGAAATGTGAATAGTATATATAAAGATCACACGGTGTCGTTGGGCGCGCAAACTGCAAAGTCACGTTTATAGCGTCACCATCGGGAGACGACGCGCGCAATAAAAGTTTATCTCGAGAGAGAGTCCCCTCCGAGGACGCCACGCCGGTGCTTCTTCCGCGAATTGTGACCAGGCAACTGTGAAATAATTCAATTACGACCCCGAAACGTGCCAGTGTATATGTAGTGGGTGGGTGTGTGCGTGTGCGTGTTAGTTGCATCAGAGACAAAGAGGCAAACAGACGTCGGGCGAGTGACAGAGACGCAGTGGTTAAAGCGAACGAGGAACGAAAAAACGACTCTGCGTGTTTTTGCGACAAAAATATACTTAGGTATAGTTTTTTTTTTTTTTATGGGCTACGAAAATTATGCAAATCGTTCTAGTGTAACGTTAATCAAACATTTGCTTTTAACTCATCCACTGTTGTGATAATTATTGAAACGGAAAATCTAAAGCTTATAATAAATTTCGTTTCCCGAGACTTTTTCACATAAGCAAATAGGTGGGTAGTCAAGAGACACATCATCGAAGCTGCGCACACTGCCTATGTACGTTATATGGGTATAGTCGTACGGCTGTACCGATTTTTTGTTCGTCGTGTTATTATTACCATGAAATTGACTTTGAGTGGTTGTTTTTCGACATCATAAAACAAACTCATTTGAGTGTACAGAATAAAATGAACTGATTTCCAGTATAAACTCGTAAAACAGAGAACCAAATACTCTCGCATTGGGTAGTCTACAACAATAACTACAGTGCTTTATTTCTTAAATTTTAAACTTTTTAAATGACTAACCTCGAAAACATTAAACAACAGTATCGATTTACAAAGGAAAAAAAATTGTTTTTAGCTATCACAAAATAATAAAACATTAAATTTCAATATAACTACACCACTTGAATATAATATAATATTTAAAATTATTCCTAGGTACCTATTTTATTTTATCATTGTATTATAGAAAGTAAAATATACGGTTATCTATATGAATAAAACACTCTAGACCAGTACCTAATTGACAAAACTTCAACATGGAGACTACTCAATATCAATTTATCGTTTGTCAATTAAACTGGTGGTAAAAGAAGGACTTTAATAATATTATTTATTATTTAGTATTTACTGTTGCAATAAACTATTGTTTTTGAAATGTCCATATCAAAAGGAATTAACTAAGTTTTCAATCGCCTCAACGTGCCATCGAAATCGCCCGATCTAACCACCACTGACTTGAGCTTAGGGTATTCGAAGATGAAATGGTGACTACATTATAGTTTTTTCCTACATAAATTCAGAAAGCACGATCTTATATGTAAATATCAAAGACATTTCTTAGTGAAGTATTTTCGTTTAAAATCGTTACGAATAATCTTGCACTGTCAAAGTGAAAAAGTAAACCCATGTGTGGTACACTGGTCGTAACTATAGGTTGTTGCAATATTAAAGTAATATAAACGGAATCAACAGACAAAAATAATCAAATGAAAAACTTTAATAATAATTCGTATTTTGCAAGTGTACACTGCAGTACATAATATTATGTATAAATATAATTTACGAGTACACAGTCTTTAGGCATGTGTGATGTGCATTTGATGTGCACGAAAACTGTGCCTGAAGTAGGTACACAACACAGTAACACACGCACAAAAAAAAAACCTTAAATATATCTGCTGTCGTTCGACTATTCGCGTGAATAAATCTCTGCGGTTTTTGTATATTATATATATATGATATTTATAAAATGTGTGTGTTGGTGTGTGTTATTTTATTTTTTTTTATCATTCACGCCGTTAATTTTCAATTTGTTGGTCACGGGACTGATTACTGTAATAGTAATATTATTCCTCCGCAGGACCGACACCGTAATTCGTTGGTGAATTGCATTTCGACAGCGATAAAATTATCACACTCGCTCAGGTCTTGACCCCGGCCCCTATTTTTGCCGAAAAGCACGGCGACGAAGGTGTTTGTGAAAAATGTGATTATACGTTATGAAAACATAAAAAAAAAAAACACATAAAAATAATGAATGGAAACGAAATAATGTACAGAGAAAAAACGATTATACACAGAAGAAAAAAAAAACTTGTCACATAACTCTGCAGTTCGTGGGAGGTGGCGTGACGAGGTGGAGTGGAGGAGCCCCGGACCGACATCAAACACTTGCACATTAAAAACAAGTATTATACACATTACACACTATTTTATTATTATTATATATATTATTTTTATTTTTTATTTTCACTCGCCCTACACACTTTCCACGCCGTCGGTCCCGTGAAGGATTTATGCTCACGCGACCATTCAATTTGGTAACAGGCCTCTGCAGAGCGCCTGCACCCCCTCCCCCTCAGCAATACCCCGTATATCTAGAGATATTTTTCACCCTCTCCGGCTGGTCGTTTCACGTAAATTATTATGTACATATACCCACCACACCTACAACTGGCCTCTCTCGTTAGTTACGCGTTTACGACCGCAGTTATGAATATTATTTAACCGAATCGTTTAACACGCGCGCGAGTATATTATTATAATATTACGGACCTGTTGTAGGTCATCACGGCCGCCACTGACGGCGTAAGCGCAGGTGAATAATTGTGCTACCGACGCCACTGGCCGCGAAAGAAGAAAAATCAGAGCTTGTGCAGTTTATACAAAAATCACTTTTTTTGGAAAAATAATAGGCATTTATTCTGGTCGGTATGTATTGTAATGTTCGAGTTATATAAATAATAATAATATAACGGTTTGTGTTTTGGAAAAAAAACAATTATTATTAAAAAAAATATTTTACTTACTAAATAATAATATATTCATTATTTGAAAAACAATTTATATTTTATATTTAAATTTGGTGCTGTAGTGCGTTTTCTGATATTATTATTCTTAATTCACATTCGAATAACATGTTGTCGGAATACACTGATATTGATGTATTTTGCGCGTGCAAGGATGAATATTATAGGTGAAAAATATGTTTATTTTTTGTAATTTTTATAGAATTTAATATTAGATATTTCTGATGAACGCGGACCTCAGAGAATAATATGCACCACGAGTGGACATAGAGTCTACAGTTATTATTGAGGTCTATTTATCTACGGATTAACGATTTATCTACGGCAGCCCGAAACCTCTATTCGAGACCGATTCTATCGATACGCCTTCCGACGACTACGATATAATGTGGGAACGCGCTCAATACTAGTATTATAACAGTACCTACGAGGAGTAAATAAAATACAAAAAAATTCTAAAAAAAAAAATTCAAATTCTCAATACATGCCTACCGTGCGTGCGAACACGTAACGGATTTAAAGAACCACTGTCTATATACGCCTCTTGACCTAAGTCTACATTATTTTATATATTATTATTATTATTATTATACGACATACGTCACGTTAACATTACGTGTGAGAATTATTTAAATGCATCGTTGTCGTTGCACCCGACGAGAGAGCAATCGCCGCCATAACGTATTCAACTAGCGTCCATTATTATGCACTACCTTTGCAAGCGCCAGACGGACGGCGATTGTTGTGCGTATAGGTTAAGCATTGGGTGCGACGGTGAGTTGGTCATATGACGAGCAGAGGGGTTGTCGGTGGATAAAAATAAAATCGGTACGATTGTGTTCTTTCGCTTGCACGCGACTGCGGAGGGAAGAGGGGGTAAATTATATCGATGAATTTTAATATTTTTTTTTACATCTATCCGATGGCGCGTCGTTCCGAGGAAAAAGCTATAAAATTTTCCGCGAAAGCGATACGCCCATTTTCCCGTTACTCGTGACGTTTGACGCTTTTCGCGAGCGTTAATGATAAAAAACTGCTGCACGACGGACGAAGTGTAGTTATTATATTATGTAGTATCGAATTCATTGAATACAATTCGAATATTATTTTTTTTGTAAACATAATTATAGTGTTATCGATATTCCACAAAACCTTTATTGGAATAAATAACTAGAGTAGCCATTTAAACAATTCATCCGCACGTCAATCGCATAATATTAAAATTTCTATTATACACTTTTGCATTATGTCATTATTATACCTATACAATATATTATTCACGAGCACAACAGTATACAAAACATGTTATGCGGCGCTAGAACGTGTAAGAGTGTATTCGTTTTATTAATCGAAATTTTATCTTCTGAATCCACTGAGGTGCGAAATTGAGAGAAAAAAAAACACTAAATAATTAACTCTTGAATTCGATTAGTCGACGAGATTTGTGCTTCGCGAAAAACAATTCGGCGACTATGTGCATCTATATACATAATAGGTATAATGCGTCGTATATACCCATGATAGGTACCTGCACTAGTGCTTCATCACTCAACGCCCAATGAATTAGATGTATATGTAGTATGTATACACGTGGGTGGGGGTGGGTGGAGGTTGTTTCGGAGGGTTTTTTTTTTTTGCTACTCGGATATCGTGCCAGGCAATCGAATTTGACGCCCCAGTAAGCAAACTATACTATTATTACTACTACTTCTATACGCCATAGTTCCTGTTGAACCTCTTTCGACTTTTTGCTTTACTGCAGAAGAAACACGAAATCGAAAACGCGCACCGAGTAAATTGATGTATCGACAGCGAAATTGAATTGGACGAGACGTAGTGTAGTGCTCTGGTGGAGGGTGTGAAGGGGGGAAAAAAACTAAACAAAATACATAGATTTTTACAAACGATTTACCTTTTGATGTCGTTTAAACCGTAGTCGCGGCCGGTCGGTGTTGTACGTGACGGCGTTCTCTTTGTTTATATATTGTTCGAAGAAAACCAAACACAAAACTTTATTATTTATACTGCCGGCACACGTATTATAGAACGATATCCGAAGTATGTTCGTGCGAAATCGTCGTCACCAAATGTTTGATCTCCAAATATTATACGACCCGTGTTGTAGTTGTATACTGTTAAGTAAAAGATAAATCCGTCGAGTTCGTTCGACGCCATGAAAAGTATAACTAAAACGTGTTTCGTTAACATCGAGAGTAGCGTTTAGTAATTCAAAAAATGTAATTAACTATCTTTTATAATAATCGTCTTGACTAGTCGTTGTATTCGGAAGACATTGTAAAAACATACTTTGAAGAAAAAATGTCAACAATTCTGTCACACAAATACCATAATAATTAATTGAATCAAAATAATAATAATGTGAATTTTCCATGAATACGATTTCATGGAGGAAATAGGTAGCTACAGCCCGGTACAACAGCTATATAAATCCGATTATTATTTTCGGAGCTACCATAAATATCGTTAATTATTTTCTATGGGTGTAAAGAAGATAATGAATTTTCAAACGGTCGCCCTGAACAATTTCTAAAATTGGAGATACCCGGTTCTTGCACCGGACCCTTCATTTAATTGAATCAAAATAATATGTCTGTGCGTAAATTAAATAAGCTTTAAGACCAGAGTTCATCTACCGAGGTACGGGAAATAGAGGGAAAAGATGGAATAAGTAAAGTCTGATGTACTTGAAACGCGGTTCATTATTTGAGAAATATTCAGTATTGGTAGTTATTAAATTTAAATAATTTTAAGCACACAAAAAATACAGGTTTTTCATAATAATAACAATTAAAAAGTATAATTCAACATGCCGTGATAGGGGACAGTATGTTGATTAAAATAATTAATTATTTCCAAATTTTCCATTATATTATTTCTTAATTTCTTACCTGCTCAATGTGAAATAGGTGCAGTAGCAAGAGGCCAGCGTATGTGAGTGAAAAAAGGTTGAGCAACGCTGGTTTAGACCAAAGACCAGATGAAAACGATATTTAAATCGATGAATTCGACGGTGATAATGTAATTATTATTATTACAATAGTTTAATACTGTGTAACAAATCGTCCGAGTACAGATTTGTAACGGAGCAAACTATCAAATAACGGCCCTTGTCAGGGCCACCACATTTGACATCTACAATATAGCCATAGACCTACCGTGACCAAAAAATGAACGCCCGACCAATCAGAAATAGGCGACGCTTAAAGGCTGATTTCTAAATACATATTTTAAGTACAGACAAGAAAAGTATATCTATGAATAGAAGAGATGACACCGATTACGTAGATACCATTTTGACCTTTGTAAAACAAATTCCGGCTAAATTGCAAAAGAAACCGTGCCGACTGTAAACACACCAATCAGCATACAGGTTTACTAGTCGGTACGGCGACGGGTATATATGCGGGTGCACGCTCATACCATATCTTTTTTTTCGAAAAAAAAAAAAAAAAAATACCATATCATCGGTCATCTTCCACCATTCAACACAACACTACACATCAACACAGTAGCGAGTAGCGGGAAAGAGGAAGACAACGACCAGCAGTGATCAGAATCTTAAGCAGCGGAAGACAAGCGATGCAGCGGAGGCGAACCGAATAGCAGTAGATACCAACACAGGAGAATTATTGTTCCGGACGACTATAGCAGCATTCATATTTGGAAATACCAACCCGACGGAAAAAAGTAGTACAAGCGAATCAAGAAGCAGTATTCACACGACGGAGACGGGCCAAGAAGCTAATCTATATGGCAGTAGTGAGTGATTACCAGCGGTTCTCCTCCTCTATCGATAACAGTCTATTTACCATTGTGCTTACAAAAATGTCCTTTTCACAGGACAATTACCAATCCATATCCAGCGTGCCTGTCTAGGGGTTCGTCCCGAATCTCTCGACCTAACATCGACTTGTCCAAGCTCTTAATTAGCTAGTCAGATTTCATTCCCCATTATATTTATATAACCTACTATTGATTAACGTCCTTAATGTTGTTGAATTTAAATCACACCTCCGTAGGTAGGCCTGATACCGCCCGACACGGTCTACTTACTTAAGTCGGCCGTGCTGCCCGGATTAAACAAATCCCTAATAACTGTAAATAATTTATTTTAAAAACATTGTACAATAAACTTTATGATACCGTAAACAATATTCTTATTTAATAAAAAACAGTTTGTCGAGCATCGGCGCACTATTATTTCAGATTGTATGTATATCATTTATATTGACCAAGTTGCGACGATTATTGGGTGACACAACATATATTTGGTAACAATAATGTATTTTTTTTTTTTTTTATTAAGTTAAAAAGGGTGATTAGAACAACCCGTGTTCATGCAGTCATCCTATGTGAACTAGTGACTCCGGTCGGTGCTGGCTCTCAGAACACGTTCGGTGACCGAAGCCACCACCTTGCCACAATAATAATTTATAATATATTATTTATATTGGTCGTATTTCATTGATAGCCATCGGTTTGATACTGCAAACGAGAGCCACGTCAAGTATACAAATTCGCTTAGGTATAGCTGTGACGTTCGAGTGTGTTGTGTGTACATCCATTTCATGTGTGCTCATTTATAGAAGCTCCGAAGCAGCTGCTGTCGGTGGGTCGGACCGGGCACGAGACAGAAAATACGACGGACCGAATGCATTACACGATATTCTAGTCGATTTACCACGACACAGATTGTATCGTGACGTTTGTGATATTAATATTATACATCGTTCGTATAATAATAATATTATGATATAATAATAATATATAGTATCATATACAAAATGTCTGATTGCGAGGGCGCAACAATAATTTTTCGGCGCATCCACGCAAAGTAAACACGTCGATTCGTCACGTCACGCTTAGACACGAGAAACGCAGTACTCTCATAAATATTTAGGGACATGCGTGTAAGAGAGTTTTTGTATAGAAATGGATATATTATAAATTAGAGGTGGGTCGAACTCAAAAATATGGTGTCGAACCTTTTTAATAGTATGACGAACCGAACCACTGGGTGTGGTGTCGAATCAAACGATATGTTCGAACCGAACCCGTACCAAAAAAAAAAATCTTTAACACAGAACTGAATTCAAACCGAGCCTTTAAATTGAATTACGAATCAGACTTTTTAGTTTAATGTCAAACCAAAATAAAAAATTGTAGGTATAACAGGTTCGTTCGCAACGTATGAAGTGTCCAATTTTTTTTTTGAGTTCGGATTAATTATTGAAGTTTAAAGTTTTTGTTCGAGTTCGGATTGGTTTGGTTTTTTTAAAACTAGGTTTGTCTTTCAAACTCAAACCAGATGTTTGGTTTGACTTTTTGAACTTCAAACAATTTGGTCTACCTCTAATAAAAACTAATCAGTATAAACGCACGGAAATGATGAGCAGTGTGGTTTGATGCTTTAAAAAAACCGTCATATTTGCCATTTTAGATTGTTTGTAACGAAAGAAATTACTGTTTTACATTTTCAAAGACAATTTGATTCTCTTGAGAAATTTGTTTATATTTGAAATTGTAGATATTTTTAATTTTATTTTTCACATCTCTCATAAGCAACTACAAAATATTGAATTTACATAGTCTCAATGGTCGTTATAATAGTGTTTGAAGTTAAAAGTGTATGAATACACATTACAACTTGGATATTCATTCAAGCGTGAAATAACGATTTTTCCTCAAATGATTTTAGTTATTTCGTTTTCATTCAAAAAATTATTAATTTTAGAAACTTGAATGATTTCTCTAATATTAAGTTATTTCGTGTTATATAATATAACACAATTCAATTTTCAAAATGTATTAATTTGACTAATTTTAAGCTATACTACGAATCTATTCACAGTAGTGGACTAATTAGTATTGAGTATTGACTTATATTTTATATTCGATAATTTTGGTGAGAGCTATTCCAATTTACCGAATTAAAAATTTACTCGAAATATTATAATATTAATGTAATAACGTAACATAAACTTTCATTAGATTTAAAATCTGATCCACACAATTTTTCCTTCACTGTCGGAATCGTTGTTCAACGGTACAATGCGGTTTTCCATTGGAATAGATCATAATACATCCATTAAAACACCTAATTCTTTGACGAGGGACACTTAAATCTATTTTACAGAAGAAAAACTTCACTGGTTTTTGGTAATGTAACGATAAAGTTATGAATCATATTATAATATTATATTATATTATCATATCATAATACCGTACAAAGGTAATATATATTGCTTTTATGAGCTTAAAAATAAATTAAGTAAAAACAAAGAATACACGCATTTTCAGTTATAAACCCGTAACCGAATATAATTTGTAGAACGCATCATAGGAGCTCGATCGGTTTTCAAATATTAAAATACTTTGATTGATTTTAATATAGGTAGTCAAAATTAATATAATATCTCCATTGTATTATTATATTGTTTGGGAAATAAAATACTCACATGCCCATTCGAAGTAGCTGGTATTTTTCACGTTTTACATTTTTTAAAATACGCATGTTTTAACAAAACCATAAACTCGAATGTGCAAATGAAAAAAACAAACGCTTAAATAATGAGCAAAAATGACTATTACTGTGATTATACTATTGCGTGTATGAGTGGAACAATATACATTTTGAATTCATTAAGACCGAGGTGGCACCGATGATAATAGGAGACCAACAGAATAACATGACCTCCTATCGGCGTTAGGTATAAACCAGGTATATATTATAATAAATTAATGTGACGTTATAATTCATTTTTCTGCAAAACCAATAATAATATCACGATAATAATATATTCTTAAAATAGTATTAAAAATGCGTTTTAATGATCTTCCCTTACGATTGTATAATATTATAATTTATGAAGGTTCAATTATGTGGTCGGTTTGAAGGATATTATAATAATAAGTAATATTCACATTATTTATTACATTAAATATTAATGGATATATTAAACGTAAACGTGTGCAATATATCATTAATTGATCCATATGGCGATATCATATCATACATATTTTATACTATTAAATTCGAATTTTCAGTAATATTTAGTAAATACGTGATTTATAATATAAAATTTTCAGCTACAAGTGAATATAACTACTTACCTAGTTATTATTTCTTGTCGGTATTGTGGCCGTGTTTTTAATTAAATTTTTCAATGGAGTTTAATAAATTTATTTTTGATCTTTTTATGTTTCTCAAGATTTTCAATTTTAAGTTTTTGTATAAAAATTTATTTTGCAATGAACAATATTAATAAAAATTGTATTATGCTGCAGCAGCTGTATCATTAGTAATTGGGCAATGAGTGGACAATATTATACTAATGTTACTGCCCTGCGTTTGTCTTTATTTGGCACGGTCAGTACATATATCGCCAATTAAACTAAATACTAAAAAAAAATTGGTCAAGTTGGTAACCGCTCTGCTTGCAGGTAACCTACTTCGTCTTTGAGGAGGAAGTCACTGGAATGTATAATGTGTTAAATTGGAATCCAATGATGAATTATTGAATTTTAAAAACGATTATGATGGAAAACAGTCTGTCAGCCTATGATATAATATTATTTTCCAAGTTATATATTTTGTATTGTTATTAAAAGAAACTGCTTTTTTTTGAAATTATATTTTATAAATTGTAAAATTCGAAAAATTGTATACCCCCCCCCCCGCATGACGTCTTAATATAAATATTTGTTTACTATAAACGATCACGACTACCTTAAACCTATAATATTTTTATTATTTCACAATAATAAGTGTAACCTAATACTTTATATTTTTGATAGGAATAATATATAAATTAAACCTGTGAAAGCAACGCCGAAACTAGAAAATGTTTGTATGCATAATTTGCTGAAAACGAACAAAAATAAATAATTTGTTCCTACATGTGTATGTAAACTAACCTGCTACAGACATACAAAGATTCTTGTAAATGTTATTTTAAATGTTTTAATCAACCATCAGTTTAATCCAAAATATTATAAATATTACTTCAACGTTTTTATTTTAAAAAGTTTAGCATGACGGCCAAGTCTGATGTTTTTGTAATCGAACTATTGAAATTACAAGAAACTTCGAAGAATAACGTACATCGACGATAGAGGATTTAAATAATGTTACCATGTTTAATTTCAAATTTATAAGCTCAAAAAAAAATTTCGGACGGTATTATATAATGTGTGGCCCGGAATCGTATTTGGACGTTTTCGGTCGGATTATATTTTGATGTCGTCTGACGCCGATAGTCGGGTATATCCATATATTTTGGCCACATGTTTGAAATCGATTTAAGACTGTGTCAGACAGTCACAGAAACCAACTGGTACGAATAAAAATACAATATTATGTAATATGGTTTTTGGTCGGTTCCTCGAATGATCCAAATAATACAGCAGGTGGCGCCTAGTCGTGGTCATCGCGAAACGCCGCCAAACGAGACCCGCAGTTTATGCCGGTTTTCTGACCCGAAAAACCCTCGGTCTGACCCTCGGATTGCGTGGTGAGCGAGGAAGTTGACGAGTCGTTGTAGTTATTCTTGGATATGGGAAATGTTTGCTGGTGCGGTGTAGGTCCAGCGTCAGTGTTGTCCGCGCAATACAACACGCCGAGTAAATACAGTAATTTAAATAATATTATATTACACGCATGCATAATGTACGCTATAAATATTAGTTTTTGGCGGCGAGGTCGGTGCGAACGACAATTGGATTATTATAATATATTATAATCGTGTAAAATAATAATAATATTATGCACGTGCGACGCGTCGTAGCGTCCACGGGAACCGCTCGGAAACGCGTCTCTTCAATCACTATGACCTCTTCAATCGCCGACCTCTGCGAAAGACCCGCATTACCGGCGACTGCCTTTTCCGGGGTCGTAAGCAAACACACTATATCGGGGAAACGGTTTGCGGTCGGACAGATCGATAAATCCAATTTACATTTCAATTAAAAGTCGCCCACTATAATAGTGCGTAGACCACGTGTACGCGACAAAAAGTTCAGCTGTTATACTATTATCGGTTTCGCCGGTGATATTATGATGATGCTATCATATCCATAATTATGCATGGCTATAGGGGGGACCAGATCTGGTCGGAAATATCGGACAAACGTGGTTGAAAAAATTTAGGAAAAATGTACTCATCCCCCCCCCCCCCCGCCGTTCAGGAAAAGTGATTCTGCAGTATATATCGACGAAGTTCTCATCGCAACTTTTGACGTTTTTATAGAGTGCCGTGAAATCGGATTATTCCGGTGGCGATTTACCTACCATACATGTACCGTTCACGCTCATACACATAAGCCCACATACACACACACACACACACACTTTACAAACTCGCGGTGTACGCTTTTAAGCACTACACTGTCCAAAATCGACGAATCGTGTTGGATTTTAGAGAAGATAGGCGGTAGTGGGAGGTAGTGGTGTTAGTGGTGGTGGAGGAGCGGGTGGAAGAGGATCTGAACGCTGTAGCAATACACGTCGATTTGTCCCCTGCCCGCACCTCCGGCATATTATATACGTAATTATTTTCCGATGTTTGATTGATGATTATGAAAAAAAAAAATGTATTTAAATAGTTTAAACGTTATCCGAAAAATTAAACGAGCAATATTATTATGGACGTTTACACAAAGAACGTTTCGTATTAAGCTGGAAAGTGAGACGTCACTGTCCGACGCGACTTTTACGAGTTTTTTTTCTTCATTTTTTTTTTTTTTTTTAGAAAATGTAATACCCATTAATTCCAATCAATCGTTTCATTTACACTTTTGTAGCATTATTATATAGTAATAACAAAACGGTGTTATCCTAAATAACTGTGTAGGTAGCTTATAATAAATTAATATATTTTCACCTTAGCAAAAAAAAATACCACGTTTAATACTACACTAAACTTCGGGTTAAAATTATTAATATACTGAGTACAATAATAACCACCTAACCGACGGAAACGATCATATTTAATAATGTAATAACGTTTAAGAATAATTGGCGCTCAAGCGACGTAATCTCGTCGTTACTTTACTGCAGTGTATATTATACCGTACACTTGAATTTCCATTTAATATAATGATATAGCAATTAAAATCCTTTTGAAGAAATTAATTTAAGTATAAATAATTCACGTTTGCGAGAGATTAATGTTATAGCTGTTCTCCGTTCGATGTCGGGAGTCCAATACGCACGTACAGCAGACCAGCATTATATAAATGTGTACAGATGTATTTATCATAATTTATTATTATTTTTTTTTTTTAACGTCGAGCATTCGAAAATGCCCGTCTATATATTATATCGAGGTGTCTCGCGAGCAGAGGGATAACACCGGCATTATTTATGGGGACTAACGAAAATCCACAATAAATAAAAAAAAAATAATACATATTAAATTCGTTGTTCAACGTGCAGTGATAAACATATATATATATATACACCATGCAATATAATATTATACATTCATTGGATTTGAAAAGACCTAATACGGAACGCATGGCCGCCCCGCTTTCTGGTGCAAATTCATTCGTTAATTATTAATGATTATTATTGAAATTAATCGGTAGTTTTTCAATTCAAATGTTATGATGGTATTTTCATTCGACGTGCGCACATATGGAAATATTATTGTACATTGTTGTTCGCGAAACGGATGATTGGTGTTCTAATTTTCACTTTTATGCATATCCGCCATATTGTTAAACGCAACAATAGACATCGCGTTTAATATTATTATTATCCGGGAAAAGTCGTCGGAATAATCGTCGTGCGACATATTATACCGCGGTATGTCGGCGTATTGATTATATTTTAGTCGTAAAACGGTCACCGATAAATTTCCTCATCGGTATTATTATATGCGCGACAAACTAACGGCGGATAATAATTATTAATGCCGTTCATCGAAATATAAAACAGTCTAAACATAATGTTTTAGTAATAATAATAATAATATGCTAAATATATAGGTAATATTATAATATTGATTCTTCGCCAAAATTCTTCTAACAAACTCAGTCGAGGATTTAACGAGGATCTCATGAAATACGTACTATCGACGATTTTGAAACACAAATGATCAATTATTCATGTGTGAAGAATAATATATTATGTACATAAAATTATGTATTGTTTTTAAAGAAAGAATTTTAATGATGTCCACGCAAATCTTCCTTTATTAAAATTGTTCGTATTTTTTTATTTGTCACATTCATTTGCATTACAGTCAACGTAGGTCATCACGACTGGAAAAACTTCGTTTTAATAACAATAAATAAAATATAGCATTACAGAAATAATAAACCTCGACATTTCTGAGCACGTCAAGTTTTTACCGTATACTCCCACGTGCATGGAGTTATATAATACTACACATTATTCGAATATTTTCAAATTGTCGCGTATTTTACAGTAAGCGACAGTGCACGGGGCGAACCCTTCATAAATGGCCATATAAACGAGTCTTACAGAAAACAAAAAAAAAAACCGCTTCTCGTTATTAAACCCGTACACGTTTAGTGCAGTGGTTGTAAATTAAACGAAAAATGTGTTTTCCGGGTCGGATATTATACCGGTATAGCTAGTGGGTGCACCCGCGGTGACGGGTGGCTGCGACACGAAATGAGATCGACTCGGACTTACACGGCCAACTGAACCCACTCGCACACCCGTGATGTAGCGGCCAAGCGCATTCACGTGTATGGTATTATATTGTACTCGACAGATAAATTATATTTTCCGACGTGCGACAGAAAAACACAAACGACCACGCGTTCTTATTAAACTTCCACCGATGTATACCTAAAATTCCTAGCTCGTAAATCCTTCTCCCACGAAAAACTCCGAAAAACACACATATATATATTATCTTATACCAGCTATTTCTATACCTAGGTTCGATATTAAAGGCCCGATTTCATCCTCTTTTCAATTTTTTTATTTTACAATAATTTTTTACGAAACACGTACAGCGGACCCGAAAAACGCCCATAATAGCCCACAATGTCGATGTGCCTCTAAAAGATCTATATGGGCATAATTCGTCCTACATCGGACGTGTCGCAGAGCAGTGGTTTTTAGCAGGTGTGCAGTAAAGGTCGGTACCCGAGGCTCGGTTTATTGGGTTTTTTTTTTAAATCAACAATCGACCGAAAAAAAATAAATCGCACGCGAACGATTGTCGATGAAGCGTAGCGATTCCGTGGAAACGTTCACCTCGGGATAATAACGAACCCAAAGTAGGATCGTCTATTATATTTTGTAATTTTGAGTCTTAAACGCGCGTCGAAGTTGTCTGCCAGTCGGCGACAAATTAACCTAACCGTAATGAAACGTACTAAAAGTGCCACAGTACTATAGTAATGTATAGCGCACAGTATTGACCGAACTGAGAACGTTTGCGACTTGGTCGGCGGGACTTGCAGCCGCGATGAGACAATTTTCGAAAGATAAAATACGCCATATTTTAGAAAAAGTGGAAAACCACTGGTGCGAAGTAATATGTCACACTCAACTCGGTAGGCGTATCAAACGGCGGGTGCGCGTGTTTTTTACGCGCGAGAATATTTCACGTTTTCTCGCTGTGTTTTTATTCACGCGAAAACACAAAGAACAAATGTAAAAAACTCGCAAAAGAATAATTTCCCCGGAGGTGAATAATTGAACGTATTCGGCATTGCTCGCGTACAATAACAATATATTATGTGTGCAATATTCGTGCGACCTGTTCGATTCTCGTTCGGACCGTATAGCGTTAGGACGACATAGTACGTTATGCGACCGTCGTCGTCGACATTTATAATAAATAATATTCGATATTGTACGACGACAATAATATTAATATATTATACAGCACCGTAATCATCAAACGCGCGTACCTATATACCGTTGAGAATCGAATTACTTGGTCTAACTATATATATATAGGTATCTTGGACAAAAAATATAAATAAAATATTTCCTTGTTATTTACGTAACTTTTTCAAATATTTTGACAACTTTACTATATTGTTTTCCCGAAAATATTTTTACCATAGTCGGGAATTATTAAAATGCTGTGTGGGACAGTTTAGCTGTTATCGGAATGACAATAAATTGAGACAATAACATTGTGCGCGTTATAATAATATTATGTCGATTGTGGTTGATAGCCGATATAGGGTGGAGAATGGAGATGAGGAGTCGAGATATTATAAATTGCCGGGTCGCCGTGTATCGAGGGTTGGTAGGTGTTCGTGTTTTTCGCTTGGACGCAGTGAGGGGGTGGGGGTTTAAACGCTTTAGCGGAACAATAAAACAGAGTATAAACAAGAGTGGTTTTTTTTTGTTTTCGCATTTTTTTTTTTTCATAATATATTTTATTCTCTCGTCGCTCACTGCGGTGTCAAAGGATAGGGGTTAGCGAAATTAACATTTTAATATGCGTTAAATTAATGAGTGCTCCACGGGAAGGATTGGGGGTGGGTGGGAAGGGTAACCGCCCGTCCTCTCGGGACGACGACGCCGTCCGCGCTCGAAAAACAGTAATCGACCGTACTGCTACGCTACCAGAGTACTTCTATAAACGACTTTTTTTTGGGCTTCTCGGAAATCGGCCCCTATCATTATGATTGCATATCATTTTATCACAATATTGTATTATATATTATTTATACATACGCATATTGTTGTAGTATAAAAGCAATAACTCATTTCAGCATTCTCGGTGAATAAAATAATATTCGTCTAGGTATAGGATTATTCGAACTTGGGGGAATTAATAACTGTTTTTCGGTCATCGGTAATTACTCAGCATAAATATGTATCATAATATAATAATAATATATATATATAATCTGACATGACGGTGGAAAGAGTCTTAGTGCCAGAAAATTAGTTATGTTTTAAATCTAATGTTTTTCATTCAATTAATTAATATTATACTAATCGGTTTATATGAAGTCCATGCCTACGTCATTATAATTTGTTTTTAAAGTCCAGACAACTCGAATTAATAAATTAACCGGCCAGCGAAACATATAAAAATAAGAGGATAAATTAATATTATAATTTAATAATTAAATTATTAAGCTTATAATCATTTACATTTTTGTTCCTGATAATAAAATGTTGTGTAAATCTATTCCAAGTATACTATTATTAAGTTATTTGTAATAATTTAACAAATGAGTATTCTGAAAATATTAAAATTACTTTGCTAAAGTATTTCGGGTTTGGTATTCCAAACACTGCGCACATAATTACTCCCAGCGTCTGTTAATTTATTTTCCTTGTAAATAATATATTGAGTTCTACCCTTAGACCAGTTCGGTTCACTTGCCATAATATTTAGATGTGCATATTATTTTTTTTTTTAACCGCTTAATTGTCGACAACATACGCGACTGAAATACTTAATATAATATTACACTGTATAGCAATAATAATTATATAAACTCCAACTCATATTATAAAGTAAACGGACAAGTAAACGATTTTTTTTTAACTCGTTAAGTTATTTTAAAATTATAAAGTTAAGTTAAGATGAAATTTACTCGTATTTTTTCGTTAGAAAAGTTAAAAGTTATCTTTGAAAAAAAGTAAATTGACTTAGTGTAAAGTCAAAATTTAATAATTTGCAAAAATAAAAAATCCCAGACACATGATATAGTTTATTAGATAGTTTTTCTTTAAGCTCAAGAAAATTACTGGAAAAATTTAAAATGAAGCATCAAAGTAAAACCCTCATTAAAAAATTTGCATTATTTTTTGGACAAAAATAAACTTAACTTTAAGTTAACATGTTAATATTGAAAAAAAAGTAACCTATTAGGTAAAAAGTTAATTTGAAAAAGAAGTAATGATTTAATTAACTTAATTAAAGTTAACTATTTAATTTTAACTCTTAACTCGTTAATGCCCGCAGCCTTGGACTAATACGTATGGTATAATCGAGACTGCACGTAGACAAACCCAGTAGCATACGCAGGATTTCAGTTTGATTAGGGTTTCATCTAACATTTAGAAAATCCAGTGGAGGAAGGGCAAGTCATCTCCGTTAAATTATTTTTTGCTGAACAGTGTTTATAAAATTGGTTAAGGCAAATTATTATAGAGTTAGTCTCAAATTTAGTCTGCGTTTAGAGTGTTCAACTTGGTCGTCCACAGAGCTTCTTTAGGCCATAAGAAACGTGGTAATAATCGATTACTTACGACGATGAACGATACGACGATTATGGTAAACGTTTAACAGTTACGTTATTTATGTATGACTCTCAATATTAATGCACTTCACCATTTATTTCATATCCTATTAAAAATTACTAACAACTCATCTACTCTGTGACTATATGGTGGTAAATAAGATTTTTTTTGTAGAAGGAAAAAATGTCACGAGGTTTACAACCTTACCCCTGCATACGCCACTGGACAAAATGTATGTCAATAAACATATAGGTGTGATCGAAAAATATATAAATCTAACAATAGGGACCAACTACATAAATTAAATATGATGCTATATACATACTGCGTGTGGAGCTCGCAAAATAATGAAATGGTCAGGTAATTATAATAGTCTGAGGGATTTGTTCTTCTTAAATAACGGGAGAAATAATATTAAACACCTAATAACAATATTATTTAGGTTTATAAATTAATATTTACTAATATTTTTGGTACCTCCGCCGTCGTCGTATCGTCCGAGTAAATCATTTACGACATTCGACGGATTTTGACAATATTAGACCGTCATCTGCATACCGTTTATATTATGTTATGACTTATAATAAACGAGGTACGAAAATAAAACTTATATAGGTTACCTATACGTATTGTGGTGAGTCAGTGAACGGATTTGCAAAGCTATATGTAGGTTATATTGTTATAATAATATTTCGAATGATGTACGAGCCTACGGTGGTGTTACAGATCCGAACAAGATCTGTAAAGCCAAGATAAGTCCACGAGTATACGAGTTTATTGACTACAATTTTATAGGATGATTCTAATAACTGTTGTGTGGTTAAAAATTTGAAAAAATTACAAGCTATATTAGGTAAATTAACCCACATAAACTTACAAATTATAATATTATATACCAGGTGATCTATTTAAGTGTCTCGTTATTTCCAAAATGTTTTACTTTTAAGAAAATATAATTTTATATTTTGATAACATTCCAATACTACATTTTTAAAAATAATATAATACAATTTTTACTATTTTTATCGTCATATGTAATGATAAAAAAAATATAATTTATTTTCAAAAAATTCGTTTTGAAATAACATGAAATTATAAAAAAATAAATATTTTCAAACAATTTGAAACTTATAAATAATGACTGTAGACATTAAATGGACCACTCTGTATATACGAGGTGTTAAAAAAATGTTGATACGGTTTAATTACCGTTTGCATATTTTCATACAATAACGGATAACACTGCTGCGCATTTTTATTCGGTAAAATTTAATCACCTAATTAGTTATAATTTTGAACGTATCGTTTATCAGACATAATTAGTCTAATGGCCGTTTACACGCTTTATGAACACCCTGTATATATGTATATTTCCAATGCTACTGTGCTACTGGGTGACGGGGCTCCCTTCATATTTGAATAAAATATCAATAAATTACTGTAATATCAAATATGCGATAATTTATAATACTGTGCAGACATATCGTCGAAAATTGTATAATACCTACGGAATCTCATCGTTAATTATTTAGATTATTTTTTAATGCGGACTATACAAACCCATCGTATTGCACCGTTAGTATAGAATAACTAATATTATACAGTTTAAAAAGAACAATGCGATAGAAAAAAAAAGTTATTACGATTACCACAATATATAATAACAATAATATACAGAATACTTATAATATAAGTGGCTGTGAAGAATTACTATATAATTATACATAATACATGACGTATGAATCACAAAAGTAAACGCTATACGCTCGTGAAAAATAATTAATATTTTCGTATTGTTGAGAAAACAAAAGTTTAATAAAACGAAAATGTAATTATATGCGAGAATAGTCTGCAAACGAATTACAATTTTAAATACCCACTAGAATAAAAGCGTATACTTAACTAAAACCGGAATTCGTGTAATTTACTTAAGATAAAATATTTGGTTTCCGAAAAGTTCGGAATTCGTATTTACCTACCACGTGTTATACACACATTATTTAATAAGATGCGACCAGGAACATGCTGTTAATATTATCAAACGACAATACAAGGAGAGACGTACAAAATCATAATACATATATTGTTCAAGCGAAGCATCGACGTCGTAGCTTCCAAACGAAATGAGAGTGATTTCATACAGCCGCCAATTATAATATGTCGATAGAGTGTAAGTGGTGTGCTTTTTTTGGAATGTGTCAGCGTCTACTGTACGATCATAAATTCGCGGATAATTTTTTTTTTCTTTAGATTTACTATAACGTTATTAAATTTAAATTTGACAATTTTTTGGTCGGCGACGGTGAGGATCAAAAAAACAATAATAAGCTGTTGGACGTGGAAAAAGGTTATCAGCTCAAAATATGGCACTGCCATGCAGCTTTTGGTTCTACGACAATATGACGATCTGCGGTCGTCTTCAGAGAGGACAGTGTCAATTCTACACGCTCCAATCCGTTATAATATTTTTAACGGCGATCGATTTCGGTAAAAAAATGTTTGCATTAAGATTTTTTTCAAATTGAACTCCCTTAAAACTGCTAATGTGGTGGGGTGATGCAGTAAATTGTATACAATTTTAAATACCAACTAGAATAAAAGTGTATACTTGACCAAAACCAGAATTCGTGTAATTTACTTAAGATATAATATTTGGTTTTCGAAAAGTTTGGAATTCGTATTTACCTACCATGTGTTGTACACATATTATATTTTAATAAGATGTGACCAGCATCGTGCATTATGTATAGTTATAATTTGTAATTGTATTATATTATACGTGATAACAATGACTGTACAATAGGTATTATGCTTTATCATCATTATATTGTAATGTCGTACGGAATCTGAGCAAAACCATAAAAGCGTCGAGTTATATGGAATTGAAGTTGTAACTTTTGTGTACGCTTCTCCCATGAACAGTTATATTTTAGTTACTATTGTGTTATGATACTTTCGTATTAAGAATTTTTTCAAATTTAACTCCATTAAAATTGCCAATGTGGTGGGGAAACGTGGTAAATATTAGAAGGTATGTCTCATACTGTGTTTTCGGCCCAGGTTGACAAATTCGTCTTAACTGTACAATGTACATAATATTGTTTATTGCCCAGTTAGTTGATTTCTGTATCGTTTCATAAGCGTTAACTGCTATAGAATAGAGTAAATGTTACACATATTATTAATTATAATGGTTTATCCAACGGGAGTTTTGTGAAAAGTATATTAAGTACACTGTACTTGGCTTACAGAGAATTCCGTTTACGGAAACTGCATTATACGCAAAATATCTTCCCAGTGTTACTGCTGACGGGAGGAAGGTATACAATGTCGTCTGACGGCGTATAATTTATAATTAATATTTTTTTAAGTTTAAAAATAAAAAAATCTAAAAGTAAAACGCCCCGGTAAAACGACAACGGTACATGACAACCGGTAAAAAAAATTACTTCAAACGGAAATATTATATTTTAGAATTGGTAATAATAATAATGATAGTTGGGTACCTAATTATAAAAAAAAAATGTTCGTTCAATGAAATCTCATATAATATGTAGTTGAATAATTATTTTAAAAAAATCAATAATATAGAGATTGGTGGTGACCTCTGAGAATAGACTTTTTTTCGTTTTAAAATTTCGATAGTGTTAGTTATTCTTTTCATATAATACGTATCATTGAAATTGTATGTGTATGGGAACACACAATAAAATAACGCATTATGAAAAATAATATTTCGACTGGAATTGGATTTTGTTTAAAAAAATATATGTGTAAGTACACTATTACACTTAAATTGAAGAATGTGTTTTCGTACAGAAATTCTAAAGAAAAAATATAATATTGTACTCGTTTATACTCTTTAAATGTGCATTTAATTTAATACTGATGTTATATTGGTGTATTTAGTTATTAGAATACAACTTTCCTTTTTCAATAACGAATCGAAAATATTGTATGCAGGGCCCGTAATGATTATTTTATTGACTTTCTTCGTACGAATTTAATTTGTTTAAGGACCATGCGCAGTATTTATAAATCCCACATACACAATGATAATAATATATATTATATAATATTATTATTTGTTGTAAATTATAATACATTATGCACCCCTATGTATTATATAATCTGAAAAAAAGGTCTCTCGTGACACTATTTTGACTGAAAATAACACAAACTCTAATCCACTTTGCCGTGAAATCTTTTCATTGAAAAGGGAAAAAATTCAATGTAATAAGAAACCCCTGCCCCTCCGCATCAACCGCACTAAAAAAAAAAAAATAATAATAAAAAAATAATATTTTCTGGACAATCAGTTAAGTAAAAACTACTGTAATGCATAGTCATATGGAAAACTTTTTTCCGTCGTGTAATATCCTAAGAAATCATGTATATGCCACCTGTTCGAAGAACACGACCGGAGGGTTCATGCTTTCACCTCCATTGGTTTAGCATGGTAACTTCTACGATTGCAGTCAAACAAGTAAAAACCTTTTGCATTCTCTTCGATTCCCATTGTATTCGGAAAACACTGTTCGAACTTTGGGCATAAATCCTCAATTACGAAAGTACCGTACATACAATTCGAATAAATATTGGACGCAAATTGTATATTATATAATACATCAGTTGTAGGTATACATAAATAATATGTATTTATAGGAGGTATATGTAGTTTATCACGTACATACATTGGTAAGAGTTGAAAGTATGTAAATGTATTAGTTGTAGCCTTGTGGGTGTCATTCAGAAATATTCTGATTGTGTAGTAATGTGTAGCTTTGCTGAAAATAAAAATAATGTGAAGACTCAAAAGTCACATGGAAAATATAAGAGGTTTTTCAGATTTAAACAGAAAATTAGAAATGACGCGTTTGATATAATAATATAGAAGCGATTTTCTGTTTGAGTTGACTTTAGTAGCATCAGAAGGTTTATTATATTATATTTATTATTATATTATAGAGCAAACTGATATGAAGTATACAACAAATGAATGAAATATAAATATTGTGTGTTAATATGATTTTTAAACACCTATTATAATAATTGTTAGGTAACAAAAGCATTTAAACGAAAATTATATTTTAGAATGGGTCGTAAATATAAATAATTTCACAAGGTACTAACCATATTTACCTATCGGTTACCTATACCGACACAGTTATACCGTGTTGACATCAATTATTATATTTTTTATAAACTTTATTATTTCGTTTTATACATTTCAGTCTCAGTCCACGAACATCATTGTTGAAATTGTATAATGTATCGCACGTGGGCTTAGTCTTGTTACACAATATACAATACAAACAAATCATATAAATAGTATCGTTGAATAAAAACTAAATTATTTGCAAACACAACTTCTTATTACGAAATCATTTTAAGCTCTACCCTATCATTTCATTAAAATATAAAACGCCACATAGATTTTACGCATTATCCACGGCCTGGTAGTCTTTTAAAATTTATATTGATACCTACAGTAAAACCCATTTCAAAACGATCGATTATTTATTATTTTTAATCGTACGCAATCGTTGATTTTTCCCAAGGAGAATGACCAAAGTGTAATATTATTATTAAAATTAAACAAATAACACATATAAAATGTTTCAATAACAACTTAAAATAACAAAAACAATTATTATGTTAAACAAGCGTACCTACATCATTTTTTTTATCCTATTTTTTTTCGTCTATATGTATAGTACCCATGGCTAATATTCACACCGATTGTTTTGGCGATTGAAAGTTGTTAAAGGGCGGTAGTGGTTTAAAGTGCCTTGTACGGGTATTACGAAAAAAAGCAGATAACCTATAGAGGGGTTGTTTTACCCGTATATCTGACGATTTTTTCGCGAAGATGCGAGACCAAGATCGATAATAAATTGTAGTTGTTGTCTTTATAATTTTTACCATCGATACTATAGTATTAGTATTTCTTGGATAGCGTAGTTTTCGCATTTACAGTATTAATATGTGGCCAGACTACCACAGCCACCTATATAGTTAGCTTAAATTTCTTCCCTGCCTACGCCTTAATTGGAACAAAATAAAAAGTTTGATAAAAATAGAAATACACTAGCGGCGCTATCTGTCCTATTTTTACAGCTACTTTGTATAATTTTTTTACGGAATCCCACTCCATTGAACGTGTTGTGACTTGCAAAGTAAGAATATCAGCGGTTGTTTACATTTCGATGTTCATTTTTTTCGGACAAAAGTTTGGACAAAACGATTTTTCATGAATTTATTACGATTAGACCTAAATGTTATAGCTAGTGCTGGGTTAGTCTCAATTATGTTACGTTCAAAATAGCCACCTCAGTATACTGATTCTGGTATGTAGGTAGGTTAAGGCGCTAGGATAGTAAAATGTATGAATCCTAAGGCTTAGGGTTCAAATCCCTCGTAGAAGCGAATTATTTTTATTTTTATTATTAATTATCAGTGATCACCATTGTTCAGTATCTTGGGGTTATTTTAATTCCTGAAAAATCTCAATTTAAAACCATTTTAAAATCTCAATTGTTAATCATTTCTTGGGGTTATTTCAACTACAACGTTTTACAACTCAATTTACAACATTTGAAAGTCAATATCACTACTTTATGATATCTTAATATATCATTATAATGTATTTATCCTAAAAATATATTTTTAGTCATTTTAATTGTGTTGAATAGTAACACTTATTGAGTCCCAAGTCCAAATCGACGCTCAAATGTATTGGACGTTAACTACATTTGGAGTTAAAACAACTAACGATTTTTATGTGTACAACTATATTGTATGTAATGATATACTTATTTTTTTTTAAACTTGGGCAATACAGTTTGTAAATACTATTATGATATTCGCTCAAGCAGCAACAACATTTGTTATTAGTAAACATTAGGTTTCATATTAAATCAATGATACATTGATACGTTTAACAGCTTAATTTAAAAAAAGATAAATATAATATTATATCTGGACACATATATATTTACATCGGATAATGATCTAAATCTTTATATTATTATTATTATTATTATTATAATTATACGCGAATTAGTCGACGTGGACAGAAATCCGCTTACACGCGGAAAGCCTCGTCCGTCAGACAGTCACTCTGCAGTTATCCATCAGTTTGGTCCCCGACCGTCGGAAAGCAATTATTATTCGTTCGCATTTACCCAAGTGCACGTGCGTCATACATATATACCTCTATATTATACTATTGTGGGTCTCTATATATATATATATATATCACGGTGCGAGTGCATCGGTGCACCGTCTGTCGTTTCACGTCTCTTTTGCGCATTTAATTTGTGTGTTTGTGTGTGTGTTTATTTATAACAATGTGATAAAGAATAGAGAACAATATTATATACGCAGTGACACGCATCGCGGGTAAATTAAACGAAAAAAAAAAATAAATAAAAAACCCAACTCCTTTTTACGCATTCCGCCAAATCCCGCCGGTGACTCCGAATCCATTCCGTCTCCGAATTACTTTTGCTTCTCCACCGCCGAACAAACTAATTAAGTCGTCCGGCGTCGCCCGTCAATGTCTCCGACCCTCAACCCTCCCCCCTAACTCATATTCGCCCCTCGACAAACACTCCGGCCATCGTCGACCCATAAACGACTGCCGTTCGAGAAACGTATTCCCATCTGAAAACCATCGCCGACCATACGCCGTGGCTTTCGTAGTAAATCACGAGAATCGAAAAATTTTGCTTGCCGGTGGAATGAGGAAGTTTTTTTTTGTCTACCTACCGTCATCGGTATCGACCAGTTCACCGGTGGTGCGTCTTCTCCAACCCTTTCCATAAATAATAATAATAATACTGGTGTAATAATACGACGGGAGAAGAAAAAAGAAGAAACAACAAATTCCTATGTAAGGAGGAAATTGAAATTCCTAAAACGTTCGAAAACGAAAGATATATTTTATTATTTTTTTCCCCCAAGTCCGCGTATAATGACTTCCTATTGTAAGGCGACTACTTTTTTTTTTCTAGTTTTTCTATATTATTTTTTTTTTATTTTACGCTCGTGAATTAAACACAACGGAAGCGATGATTCAAAGGATCGAACCGTATCCGATTTATTATCGTCGTCGACGTTGTCACGGCGAGTGTGTTCGCAAACGAATTTTCAAAATAATTCATATTATATATTTTTTCTGTTACGGCATTCGGTCGGTCGTCTTTCCTCTAAAATATTTATTGGCTCGTTCCGTCTGTAACCAACTCGGTGTATATTGTTATTATTGTAATAAGAAATTTCCAAGAATTTTCCGGATATGCAAACAAACTGTACAGTCAAACGGTATTTTTATTTTTAATAAAAGCATAAAGTTAATTTGATTTAACTAAATACGAACATTCTTATTGAATAAGCTTATCTTGAACTACCCAGTGACTTGGTTAAATTTCTCATGTTCAATTATTTTAAGATTATTAAATATCTACGGAGTAAATAATTATAATATATTTCAAATTTCAATGAAATATTCGATCGATAAATGTGAAAAAAGGAATTTTATTAATAATAAAACAGAAAAAATTGAATTTTGGGGGAGGGGGGGGTTATGTGATGTGCGTAATTATTAATTCAAACATTATGCTTAAATGGAAATAAATACCTATGGTGGTACCATCTATAATTATAGAGATCTTACAGTTATTCCAAAATGTTACACTTCCATTGTCGTCAGCATAATAATCAGTTTCATTAGAACTTTATGAATTCGTCTTCGTCTCATTGTCAAATTATTCCATTATGTCTACAATAATCTTGTGAGTTCGATCCATTAGTTGTATCTTAGTTCGTAACAAGACTTAGATGTTCATTGCAGCCGAAATATCTTTCTACACCAGCCAAGTAAAGCCATCGTCGATTTAAGTTTTATGTCTCAAAGTATTTTATTTTATTTTTTGATTCATTGATTTGCATAAATTAATATTTACTATTAATCAAATGGTGTGCGTCTAAATGTTTTGACTATGAATGGTAAATATTGAAAAAACGGACTCATTATAATGTACGACAGTGGCACAGTTTGCAAGGTTGGTGAGACATTTGGGAATTGTAAGGCAATGTTGTGTAAAGGACCACAAATATTGTAGAATTCACAACAGCGGTAATTAGTGGTAGTAATGAGTTTTGATTAAAATTTATACAATTATACGGAATTTTCTTATTATACCTAGGTATATCGACGGCGAAAAGGAAAAAGGGCGCAAACGACGTTTTTGACGAAAATTTATATTGTATACTCAAGTAGATGTTATAAAATATCAATACACCAGGTCAACACTGTAAGCATAACTTAAGCTTTATCTGACTAAATTCGTGTTATGAATATATATGCAAAAACTTACTATGTGATAAATATATATATTTTATTAAAGTTACACTTAGAAGTAGTGACCATTAGGAGAGAAAGGGATAATATTAGTGAAACGAACTGTTCGACAAATATTAAAACCATATTAAATTAAACTACGCAACACGTTTATTACAAAAAACTTATGTTCATATAATATGATGAAATGTATATATTTATGAATAAAATCGAGTTATAAGATTATTACGAACGCGAGTCAGGTTATAGTCATGAGTCAAATAATCAATGAAGTAATATATATATTATGAAAAATATGGTAAAAATACCTACTTTCATGAAACTATATGTGTCTATATTTTAAATGTAAAATCCACTAAATAGTGTAACACGAATTATTATTATCCAATATTGGAACTTAGAGAATGAATGGATAATGAGCAAATTTGGAGAATCGCGTCTTTTACTTTATAGAGTTACAATGTCTGACGTTTGTTATAATAATATTATCTATTTAATATTTGATATTATGTACGTGTTGGCGATTTACGTAGATTAAGATAATAATAGTTAATTATTTGTTTGCATTTTATTTTTTGGCTGTATTGAGCGAGTGGAATGCAATGACCTTTTGCAAACACTAGAATAAGGCCAAGTTCCCAATGTTGCCAGAAAAAAAAAATGAATAAAAACCAAATGATGGGTAAATGCTCTAGAATTATAAACCATTTTTGTATAAATATAATATTATTGGTTATTATATAATTATTAATTATAAGCACTATTTATTGTTCATATATTTTAGTGTACAAAACAATTATTGTGGAAACCATTATAACTATAGGTAGAGGTATACATTTATGATATTTGCATAAAATACACAATAAGTACAAAAACAGGTAAGTATCAACAGTCATATTTGTATAAATGTTGTCTCAAGAGTAATTTATTGAAATGTTATTTATTTATATGCAAGCGCAGCGCATTACAATATTATACCGAATACGTCTTCGTCTTTTCCAGAGGCACTTTAAAGGTACTTTACGTAGGAACGATAATTTGTTGATCACAATTACTCACGAGAGGGTTTCTAATTCCATAAATAAATATTTTATTAAAATACGAATTTATTATTTTCAGCGCTTGTCCGATGTAATCCAGTTAAACTGCCTTCGACTCACTTTTTCTACGCTCGTAATCTTAAAAAATAAAACGAAAACTAAACAGGTAGCTCCTCTAAACTACAAAACAGTATTTATTTAATCGGTGTGCAATTAATTTAGTGCGTCGTGCCACATTATTTTTTTCTTCCGAAATTGGCTGTGTCGGTACAGCTGTTTGTTTAGTTCTGTGAAACGAACATTGTTTTACTGTGAGATATTTTCCCGCCAAAATTTAATTTGATACGCGTCCTACCTAGTACCGCGAGTTCTATATAATTCGATTTAGAGTAACAATTTATCGGTTTTCGCGATCTTTTGTTTGTTTTGACGGCGGCGGCGGTGACGACGACACGGAACACATGTACACGAAGAATACACGTAGAATTGATAAAGTTTAACATTCACCACCCGCACAACCCTAACCATTTGGAGTTGGTGGTTGTAGTTACATGCTTACCTTCGTGTTTGTATGTATATACAGGGTGTAACAGAAAAAACTGATAAAAAAAAAATTGATGCTACTTAAACGTATGACAAAAGTTGATAAAATTATATGATTAGTAAATAGTTAAGGAATATACCCATGTTTGCAAATTTCCAAAAATAATATTTTTCAAAAAGTTATTTCGTTCCAAATAAATTTAATCAAAAAAATATTGATATTTTCAAAAAAATCTAAATAATAAACTACTCTATTTAGATAAATGTTTTTTACCATCCAAATCGTTCTCATAAACAGATTCACGAATTGGTTATTTTGAATTTATTAAAGGAAATTAAAATCAAATTTAAATTTTTTATCTTCAGTATTTTTTTTTTATTATTACACGTGTAGCGCAAGTAGCTAAAAAGTATATATATAAAAAAATTTTAATATTGATTAGAACAAAAGTTATTCCAAAAGCCAGTTCTATCTGTTACACCCTGTATATATATTACATATATTATGTATATTGTGTATATTATATATAGGTAAAGTTATATATTATTTGTAGTAACTTAATAATATTATTTTTTGTCCAAAATGTTGATTGTCTGTCAGATAATGATATCATGTTTGTGTTTGGGCCCGCAGTTGCCAGCGGTGCCGATATATATTAATGATCGATTACAAAGGCGAAAAGTTACGAATTAATTAGAGTGGTTATGTTAAGTCAACGTTAAGAACGGTAAGTTAAATGTACTAGTCAACCACATCAGTTTATTTATTTAATAGTTTAGAGTTGATACTCAATACGAAGAAAAATATCAACTGAACTGGGTCAAAAAAAGTTGATTAATTTGTTCTTCTCATCGCCTGGGTCACACATAGTGATTTTGTAACTTTCAAAATTTTTATTTAACACTGTCTAGCAGTAGTGTTTTGACGTTCATGCGATCAACTCAGTTATTAAACTCAGGGTTATCTGAACTTATAATCAAACTTATCTGTTAGTTTATTGTTTATTTAAAATCTCTGTAGACGCGTGATCAATCAAAAAATAAATTATTTATTAATTAGCTATAAGGTTTAGCTATAGAAAATATACAAAATTCATAGGCTAGTTAAGTAAAAAAATTGAAAAATTTAACTACCTAACTTGACTTTGTCGCTTAAAACAGAAATGGTGCAGAAACCTTTTAACTTATACTAGGTAGTTAACTAGTATACTAAATTTACATAGTGCACTAGTCAATGGAATTCCATGAATATACGTCAATTTCTATACATACCTACTCGAAGTATGGCGAAGTTATAACCATTTTTATTCCCATAACGTATACGTTATTATTATATGTAATTGTGTGCACCTACAGACTTTATGATATTGAAATCGTATTGAAAAATTGTGCGAAAATCCCTTTAACTGGGTCGCTTTATTACCAAACTATTATGAATGTGACAAAAAATATTCCGAAAAAACACGTGTACTTTGCTTTATACATGGGTCAATGAAAGGTGGGCTCTAACAATCACTTTATTTAAAAGTACGCCAATTATCATAATATATGATTGGCAAGTAGTCGAGTATTATAAATCAATAAGTTTGCCGACGGATGACTGACATAATATTACCTAACTTACAAAATATAATATACTTATACATGTGAACACAATTCAATGGTTCGTTATAATGTTAATAAACTAGTTTAATTTAACTTGAACTTTTTCTGCACTTATATCGTTTTTTTTTATCATGATTATTATTAATACAATTATTAATAATATGTTACAAAATATACAAAATGATAATGTTATTATAATAACCCATATTATATGCTCATTTGGGTTAAATATTCACCCCAGACAATCTTGAAATACACGTATGAAACTTACATTAATAGTATTGAGTCTATAACTTTTAGTACCTTATATTAATGTATGATTGTATATTTAAATTATTATTGTTGTTTTTACTTCTATATATTTTGGTATACAAAAAAAAACAATTGAGTAATTTTTCACCCCGTGGGAGTAAATGTAGTGTAAAAAACCACGCGAGTCGGGACGGACTTACAACACAATAATAATATTATTATTGTCAACATTAATTATAATAACAATAATATAATGAGATATGTGAAAATTAATCCACAATCACGGTGTACCTCAATTGCCTATCCAAAACGCCGCGTGAGTGAGTGAACGGTTTTATTTTCTATTCATTGCTATAATGATTGGTGATGTGCCACTAGGAATTTTTCTCAAGAAACGTTCTCGGAAACAGGGGATATTCCTGGAATATTCACTAACCTTTCAGGAAGTTTCTTTTTTTTTTTAAAAAAAAACCAGTGTGTGAAAAAAATGACTGTCTATCCTCTATACTACTACACGTATGTAGTAGAGTAACAGTATTAATTATTGTATTTGTTTCACATCGATCGGCTAAACTGGTAGTAATAAAAAAATATTTAAAACCCAATATTTACACTGACAACTGAAATGTATGTGTATAACTTATTCCTTTTAGTTAAGTTTATTCACCTGTAGGCAGTAATATTTTTCGATATAAATATTTTTAATTTTGATCATTTACAGCCATTATTTTAATTAACACTGAAACATATTATTATGATCAATATTTAAAAACTTATTATATTCCCGAGAAAATCCTGGTATTAGAAATATTCCCGGGAATTCGCACGTCTCTCATAATAATACATTTATCGACAATATAATTCTGGAACCACCAGTAACAAATAGCCGTATTAGTATATAATTTATTTTATTGAATTTACGCGCCTAGTAGATTCGATAGTACAGTTATGATATAATATAAGTCATTTAAATTAATGATAATATATGAGATATTAATAGAACATAAGTGGAAAATAATTATCATTATCAATAATTTAAATAGTGAGCTTTAGGTTGGGTAAAGAATCTGAGAAAAAATCAAAGTCGGATAAATCGCAATTTTATTAATAATAATGTATAGGTACCGGGCCCACGTCATGGGAAGGCGTATTCCATCGGTGGCTGGTGTAGTGAAGAGAGAACAAATAATAATACATTTGTACGCATAATATTATTATGCGTGCGTGTGATCGTGTAGTGCGTTTTAAAAACACTGGACGGCGGAGAGAATATAGAAGCAGCAGGGAGATGAATAATGCGATATTTTACGCGCAATATTTTAATATATTATATCAATGTTTGCGGTTTAGTGCTTTTCGGAATGTTCACCGTCCCCGAAAACAAATCGCGAAACGGGGAAAAAAAAATAAATATTTACCATGTATATTGTTATATAAGCGCCGTTGTAGCCAGTCGGTCGGTTGGACTACCAATTTTTGCCTATCCCATTTCGACACCCCGCACGGCTGCCTCCGTAATAACCGTCGTCGAAATTTATGCGTCTACGAGAGAAATACTTTCGGGGCTTTGCTATTGTGCGTGAAAAAAAAAATATGATCGCAACACTCACGACCAATATGTGTGTGTGTGTGTGTGTGTGTGTCCATATAGCACCCTATGGCACATGGTTGTCCATTTTCGACGACCATCTCACGAGACGTTTCCACAACCCGTTATACGGATATAAACTATATAATGTACTATTCACGAAATATATTTTGGGTGGACAATGAGAGCTGCTGGTCTATTTTGCCGCGAAAACGATTCCTGCAATGCGATGTTATTATACTGTTTCGATCATTGCGATTTTCACGATTCCCGCACGACAGACGTTTAATTAATGCAATTTAATTTTTGGCGCGTTAAAAACCCCGACGATATATTTCATTTGTTTTTTTCTCTACGTTATTTGTCGCGTGATACCCGGCCACACTTTTTCAATCGAAATACATCCCCCGTACCGATATAAATATAACTTCTGCAAAAAATTATATTAATTTGACCGATATATTTAATAATGCACATATATTATACAGCCGCGATATTATACTACACATCTATTTGTGTGTTTGTGTGTGTGTGTTACGCGTTAATGTATACACCGCGAGAGTTTCCAGTATTTTTATTTTACTAATTAAAAATATTACCTATATATCTACTATAATATACAGGTGGCGAGTTATACAACTTGTCTGATTATTTCAATCATAATTTATTTATTTTTATCGATTTTAATAAAATATGTTAGTCATACTTACGTATATAAGTGCACATTATAATAGAAATTATTTTAAACTATACCCAACCGCAGGTATTGTTTTATTAATTTATTATTTTCATGAATTTTTCATAAATATTAGGATAACCATTTTTAAAATATGTCTCCAAAGATAGTATAATTTCTTTTTATGAACTAAATATTGTTTTTTGATCCCATAACTCAATAAAAACACACACACATGTGAAGCTTATGTAAAATAATATGCAAATTATTCAAAGTCTAAATTAGAGTCGAGTAGCAACCCATTGTCCTTTATATATTATGGTTATTTAAAGAAACAACATATATTTTCGCCGTGGTTAGTAATTCGTATTTAGGGTGAAATAGGTTAAAAGGGATAAATAAAACACAACGTATTTTTCCAACGGAAAATAACAGATTTTCGCGGAGCAGTCGTAAAGGTTATTATAACGATTTCGAATTCCTAACAATAACTCTGTAACGCAATGTCACCAAACGCATATAAATCTAGTAAAAAATATTACACCTAAAAAACGATTGAACGTCACCAACCAAACGAAATTATTGCGATGTAGATGTTTGTTCGGTGCTCATGATTTTCTTCATGGTCTTGCACAAATATTTTATTTCTAGAGAAAATAATGGGAAATTCAAAACGGTAATCTTCCAAAGGTATATAAATAATAATATGAAAAGAAAAAAAAATGTCCTCAAGCGCATTTCGAAAAAAATCTTATCAGGTCATATTATGATGGATAATTTTTGCGGATAGAAGAAAAAAAAATTATCGAAACCATCAGGTATTTTGCTCGATAACAAAAGCTGCACCGACCCCATGAATAAAATATATATATCGGGAGAAAGGTTACCCCTCTGAGAGTTTTGGTATAGAAACAGTACCTACGCTGGACAAAGAAGCGAGAAAAAACTCCTTGAGCGAAAAAAGATACATACGACGATAATTTATTACTTTAAGCCTTTTTTGTTCAACGCTAACGTGTATGAGTATACGTTATTTTTTAAATGGAAATTAAAGTTCCAGAAATCTCATTGAAACCGCCCGCCCAAAAAAAAGACCCTTTAGTTTTCAATTATTTATATTTTATTATGACATATAACTTGGCAGAACTTTGTTTCGATTTTTTTTGGGTAGAACTGAACCTAACCTTGAAATTGATTAAAAGTATACCTACAACATAATTTGTGTGATGACAATATGTCTGATTAGTTGAACATTTAAAAAATTATGACTTTTCAGAATATGTATACTGTAACATATTTTAGTGTAGAAGAAAAATGCAACTTATTTTTAAATTTGTTAAATATATTAATCACAATGCGTTTACTATTCAACGTAACAATTTCTATTTTTTTCTTAGTTAAATATAATTTTAATTGCATTTACTTATTTTTACGACTTTATGAGTAATGATGAATACAATTTCAGCTATGTAATTAAATAATATTGTATGTAATAATAATATTCAACACACCATTAATGATGAAACTAAAATATGAACTAAAATATTTATACTCTCAATGATAACACTGATCTAATTAACTGTAAAAAAATATTTCTTATTAGTAGAAGATACTTTTGTGGTAAATGTTACGATTCGGACATAGGTAAGTGTACAGTTTAGTCTATCGCTCGACACTTGTCGTAAAATGATAAATAATCATCGTCAGTAAAACTTACCTAAATTGTTTTCAGGTGTATTAACACTGATAAGACTTTGATATAGGTATTAATATTTTGTCTAAACAGAACCCCCGGATATAATATAGTAATGTGTTTAAGCGGAATCAGAGATTAAAGGAGAAATCTGTTTAAATATTAAAGTTAATTATCACATTATATATTTATGTAGTACAAACGAATGAAACAATTAAAAATAAATAAAACAGTTGAAATAGCCTTATAAAAAAAGTCATTTTAAAAATGTTTTAACGGTTGACACATATGTAGAGTTATTAAAAAAATATTTTACTAAATAATTAGGTGTTATAATCCTATTTATAATGAATAAAAAAATTGATACATTTGTCTTGTAGTAGTTTTATTTATCACAATTCAACACTTTCCCTTAAATTGAGTTTTTTTTCATTATTGGTTTTTTTTTTGTCACCAAAGAAAAGCACAGGATATTAATATTGCAAAAATCGTTTATACCATTAAATTTTTTTCTTGGCTTATGTAATCGCATCCAAACAGATTTGCATAAATAATGAAGATTTCAAATTGATAAAAAAAACGAGCCGGGCAGGAAAACAGTATTTAACCTTTCATCATTTTAATTTTTTTTATACAAGAAGATTTTGTTGGGAAATGAGTTATTATAATTTTTTTTGTTTTTGTAGTCTTAAATTATGAAAAAATACGTTAACAATACATTTAAAATTTAAAAATATGTATTTTTTAGATATTACGAGTTATTATTTTTCATATAGATATTACTACGATTCAGAAGAGTGTCACAATTTATTTTAGTTGTTCAAATTAAGAAAATCAACAAAGTAGCGTATTGTGATTAGTATAAATGTATAATATTATCTAGTTTTATTATTTTCTGTGCAGAATAGATAGTATTTGTATAAGAACATTATATTTTGTCGACAAGAAAGCATAGTTTCGAATAGTAAATAAATATATTATTTAGTTATAATTAGAAATATTTCAGTTAATTATAATTTTATATTTTAATTGGATGAAATTAAATTTGTAAATTTGTTTTTTTCAATAAGTATTTAAGTGCTTGTTGTACAATATAATTGGTGTGGTTTAACGTTAATAGAGGAAAATTATCCATTAGTGATTTATTATTTACTCCGTCACTTGAAAATAAACTAATACATTTTAATCATTTAGGCAGAAGGCTCAAATAATGCTTAATAATTTTGCAATTTGCAATTAATAATTTTTGGAAAAGGATTGCCAGGAATACATTTTGAGATTGCACATTGACCAATCATAAATGCATTTACCTGGTCAAACTATTGAGTTAAACTCTTACGTAAGACCCAGGTAATCGGTTATTATTTTAATGATGTTATAGGCATATATGAACAACTTTGCTTTTGAGTTGATTTTAATTTTTCTCTTTGATAATGGTTTGGTCAGTGTGGTTTGATGAAGCTTTATCGTGCGCGTCTGGATCGTATAGGAAAGTAAGTGTAACATGGTTTGTTGAAAAAAAAATTTTTCTTTGTCTGTTCATTAGATGGCTTCTGAGAGAGCGAAACGGTGTCTCAGTAGGGCCGACGCTTTGCATTGTTAGATGATTGCCAGTGTGAATCTTAATTGGATTTATTAATTGACTAATTTTCTCACACAATTATCGATGAAACCTTAGGAATATTTTTATTATGAAGTATCCGACTGATTAGAAGATATCGGTTGGGGACCCTGCAGCCTTTTTCTGTTTGATCAGATGTGGACGGGTGGGGAACCTCCACTATTTCTTAATAATACTTAATTATAATTAAACAATATATGATTACATCGAACTTTTCGTTGTACCAGAATGTTGGTTCTAGATTCACTTTTGAACAGAAGAATAGTGATTACTATCATAAGGATAATAATATATTAATGTATATATTATGTATAATCATGTTGGTTGAATGGACAGATGAACCATTTATGAAGGGAATAAGTAAGTACAGGCTAAGCACAAACATCGTCTGAATGCTCTTCGCGTACCTACTGAGAATTCTATTATAATATTTTAAATGAAATTGTGTTCTATACATCTGACGATGAGATTATATAATTCTAAATAAAACTAAAAATATAGAAAAAGAATAAAATATTATTGATTGATTGTATTATAATTATGAGTTGGTGTCATCATGACATTATTTCATGAAATAATGTACATTTTACTCGTTTTAAACGATACTATTCTTTCTCGAGTTTCTCAAAAAATTTAATTTTTAACCAAAAAATAAATAAGACTATATTAAACTGCCATCTTTTTTTTTTTTTTTATATATATATAGATAAAATATATTATATATAAAGAAAACATAATAAGTAATAACTAATAACCCAAAATCATCAAAGACAATTTCAAAATATAATAATATAATAGATTTTTGGTACGCTACCAAAGTATTCACATAACACATATACGTATCTTGTGTTTGAGCGTCTTATATTTGTTAGTCGTAACAAATTATTTTTAATATAGTTTGTTAACGTACGTTAACCGCTGTTACCGTGGTGGTGCGTGCGTAAAAAAATTCTAAATACACAGCGCTATGAAGTTCGGAGGTCTGTATGTATATGTTTCAAATCGTAATAATATAATGTTTACAAGCGTCACCGTACGCAGTATTTCTGGAAGCCGATTCGATTTTAACTCAAAATATTTACGTACTTATCACCTACGTATTCGTTCAAATCATAAACGCGCCCAGCGACGATTGACCGCGTCTTTAGTCGTTCTCGGGCGGAAGCCAAAATTACACTATACTTACCTAAACTTACACATCGTTATTTTTAACGTCAGTGATCACGTGAAAAATAAATAAAAAACCATTACTACGATTTCGGTACATTATAAACGGTATCTTCATAATATACGGACAATCGCGTGCCGCAGAATAAAAAAGTTTTCCAGACCATAATATTACCTCCGAATCGGATGTAAAAACAAGTCGTCGTGGGCGGTATGCTCCCCTCATACTGGTTGAGGGGGGGGGTCTTGCGTTATTTCGGTATAATCATCGGTATGTGTTTATCGGTATACCTACGCTCTTTCGTAGACATGTTGCCGCCGAGATGACAGCTGATTTCGTTGTTCTATGTGCCCCGTCGGGCCCGTAACGTCAGACTTGGGTAGTATTCCAAATACAGTATTCGAATACTGTATTCGAAATACTTTTTAAGTATTCCGAATACATTTTAAATACTTTTTTTTGAAAGTATTCAATACGGTATTTTGAATACTTTTTACAAGTACTCTGAGTACAGTATTTGGAATACTTTTTAACATCCAATATTAATTTTAATATAATATTTTATCACTAATAGATTATAGATAGCCAGATAGGTGTGTTTTATCAAGATTAAAATAATGTTAATTTATAAACACAGAATTGAAAAAGTAATATTTTTGATATTGAAATCTAAATCTACTAAAAAAAAGGTATTCGAAAAATATTCGGAATATTATTATCATAAAGTGTTCGAATACATATTCTGAATACTTATTTGTAAGTATTCGGAATATGTATTTGAAATGCTTTTTAAAAGTATTTTACCCAAGTCTGCGTAACACGTACCATCACAACCACTTCTATAACTATACTATTATTGGGTGCAAATAAAACGATATTATTGTTTTAAACGCCGTGATAGGTACCACAGCGATTGTAATTACTATCGATTTATCAGCATTTCGTAACGCTCTATTCATTTTTCACGCCAATCGCGTCAAAATCACCACTATTCGACCATTAATATTCAAAACACACACACACTTACACATGTTCGGTTTACTATTATTAGTCCAATAATTAATTTATTATATGAACCTGTTTAATTCGTTTCAACGATCGCGCGAGTGTTACAGATCATTGCCAAAATACAGAATAAACGTGGTATCTACGCTATAATTTAAAAATATACGATTCATAGTGAAAAACAGCTCTTGAATAAGATTTTCCAGATGAAATTCCGCTGTCCATTATATTTTAAATAATTTAAAATACATTTAGCGACTATAGTTAACGGAACTCATTAGATCGATAAATTCAATAGAGTCATTATTTTAATGTTTTGCCGTCATAATGGTTAATTCAAATTCTTACTTTTCTTTTAAACTTCAAACACTCGAAATTTGTATAGTCATGTTTTCACTTAAACAATGATTATTTTGCTGTTTTGTTAAATTTAGTAACCAAATTGTTTTAACGTTTGGCATTCAAACCCCATGACAAACCAAGTCTTTGAACATTATTTATGACATCGTAAATATATTCAGTTGTTTTATTCCACGTACTTTGTTAGGTTTTTGATGTTTTGTGATGAAAAAAAAAAGTTATGGCATAATGCTATGAATTGTTCAAATAACGAAAGTAAAAACAGTACTTCAGAAATTGATGGATATAGTATCAACTATCAATATACAAATATCATTATTCTATTAAAATGATTAAAAACAGTACCTGCTTAAAACTAAAAACCTACCTATTGTTTTATTAAATGTATGTATTAATATAATATTATATAATATATGACAATATTAGGTACTGTCGGTTTTATTTTGCAACAAAAAAAAAAAAAAATCGTAGACACACTGTACTAAGTCGTATTATAATCCAACTTGTATGCTCAACCATTTTCTAATCCAGTGCACATATATTATAGTAAGTGTTTATAAATAGACTTTGGACAGCAATAATACTGTATTAAGTTTAAATTGGTGCGGTAGAACCTAATGTAAACTACCAAACCACCGACAAACATCAACTTAACACGCGGCTGACTACCACAATAAACATATTGAAGTGTATAAAATATTAGTGTAAACAAAAACGTATTCGTATTTCTATCTGACGATGGGTTCAGGACCACCTGCAGATTGTGTAGGAATTTGCTGTGATAAAGGCATAAAGCGCCGACACGTTGTTTATAATCCCATTCCAATAACAAATAATAATATTATACTTTCAATATTTTAATTATTTGGTTTCTAACAATATAATGTAGTCATTATTTGTTTGTATACGTTTTTTTAAATTAAGTGTAAACTACAATATTGTCTTATTTCACTTATATAATGTTTTGAAAAAAAATCGTTAAAAATTACTAACCATATAAAATCATGTTTTATTTAATTTATGTACCTAGGTATAACATTAATTTATTTTAATTCACAACTTAAAATGTATACTATCTTATTTTAATATATCAAGTTTAAATAAATACTATTACACAAGTTTTACAAAATTATTTAACCACTATACTTAGTATGTTATATGTTGCTTTATCGATTAACATTGAATAGTTTATTACAATAATTATAATCACACTTCCTGGTATCGCCCTGAAAGGGTTAATTAAACTATAAGCACATATTTTTAATATAGTATAACATATTATTTATATATTTGATTGAATAAAAGTAATATATATATAAATTAATTAATATATCTACGAAATATTGTACTATCACTGCTATTAAGATATAAACATAATATTCATATACTATGAAAATAGTACAACTGTTTTACATTAATTATGAATATTTTTAATTTAATACATTTTTATATTTTGCTTGAAATAAAAAAACTAGTTCTTCATAATTATTCTTGACAATTTTAATAATTGTATATAATTATATACGTTATAATATACAGTGAATATTAAAAAAGACAAAATAATATTATGCTATATGATAGAAATTATAATAATTATTATTAACTATAGGTATTGTGTTTTATTTAATTACTTTATCAATTCAATGAATGAAAAAAGTGATTAGCAGATTAGAAAAGAAACCGACTTAACAGGAAAACAGATTAGACTACTAGTTTTTACACATCATTTAATGTTAGTATAATACTAGGCGTAATAAATAATAGTTGAGTTAAAAATTATAAAACAGTGACGAAGTGAATTCTTTATGAAATTGTATTAGAAGATGTACCTACACAACCTAAAGGCAGTTTTACACTATTTTTAAGCTAATTAAACTAATGCAATATAAATAAAAGCGTTAACCGAGCAATTATGACGTATAAACATTGCAAGGCTTTAGCAACGTTGTACATTTTTTCGTGCATAAAATTCACAATGTTTATGCATTTTATGTCACTGAAAGTCACGATGGACCCAATGGGTATTTTTAATTTTTATAGTAATTAAAATGGTTTCGAATTAATAAAAACAACGCAATTTAATTAACACTTTGGACTTTTCTACGGACTAGTAATCAATTTATTGGCTTGTAATTTGATAGGTATTGAATACAACCGAGAAAGGTGAATTTCGTCCACTTTAATTTATACCAAATAAAAAACAAACACATAAAATCCGAAAGGTGTATAATCGTTTCTGGGTATTCGCAGACTTTAAAAATTACGGGTTTCAATTAAACTATTTGAACAGAAAAAACGATAGTATCACGTACACCAGTAATTTATAATAATATGTACATTTTATTTTAACATGGAGAGGTCTACGGAAATAGAAGAATAGATAAAATATTTGTAATTTTTATTCATGTTTTACGTTGATAACAATAATGTCTCCTTCGTATGCATGTGAATGGTGTCGTCGGACATCTATGTAAAAAATGAAAAGCGTGTTTTTTGTTGTTGAAAAGTGTGTACATATTTTATAATTCAATTCCTGCATTTTGGGCGCAAGATCGGACTTCTATATTTTTACCGGATTGGGTTTTTAAATAGGTTTTGAATATTTTTAAAGACAAAAAATACTTTCGACGACGTAGAAAATCAGATTAATTTTTTTGCCGTATTCGAGCCGGACAAAAAACGACGTTAGTTTGTCCCTTCCCTTCTTCGCCGTCCGTCGACGACGTACATTTTGGACGACTTCCAATATGACTACGATCGCGTGAAAGAAAACCGCGACGCGATAAAAAAAAAAAAACATCTCAAATATGTATGGAAAAAATAAAAAGCGGAAAAGTGTGACACTCACCTACGGCGGCGGCCAACAGCTGAAGCGCGGCCAGCGTGGGCAGAACGGCGGCGGCGACCGCCGGAAAACCGCCGGGCATGGTCGCGGGAAAACTCATCGGCGGCGTTGGTGGAAAGCGAAACGTGGCGGCGTGCGCGTGCGACGATGCGGCCCGACGGGGAGAAGGACCGTCCGCACACGTGTTCGGAGACGAACTACCGTCAACGACGTCCGAGCGAGTCGGCCGATCTGCTCGCGGCGCTCCGACGTCTGCGCCCGCCATCTGGATGACCCGAACGCCACGCCGCCCGTACGCGATACCATAATAATATTATACCGACGCCCACCGCCGCCACGACAAACCGCCGTTTGAAATGACCGTGTTTACAACCATGTTATTAATTATATCGTAATTATTATTATTATTATTTGATGTTTGGTTTTGATATTTTCCTAAGCTCCCGACAGTCGTATAACAATGACATTACAGTAGGAACTCGATTAACCGTCACTCGATTTACCGTCAGTTTCTGTTGTCCGTCGTCGGTCACCGACAAAAAAAAAGTTATCAAAATGCATTGATTGGTTTGAGGTACAAGAGGAGGCAAATGTAACGCAGGTCTTACTTCTTCGTAAAATACGAAGTAGCTCAAAAAGCTCGTGACTCAAAAAAACAGAAGATTAAGATACGGATTATTTTGTTTAATATTTTTTAAAATAGTATTCTTTATGTTATTACATATTATTATTGTATATTATTGGTATTTATTATTTATTATTATTTTATTATTATGTATTAAATTTATTATTTTTGTCTGAAAATTACGTTGTAAAATACATACATAATATATACTTTTATTGAAAAATTGTTTTGTATCATTGTATTTCTGTTAACCGTCTATTCGATGAACCGTCATTGTCTCGGTCCCGACATTGACGGTTAATCGAGTTTCTACTGTATTACGATCGGACTCATGTCGATGCGTCCCCCCCCCCCCCCCCCCGGAAAGTAATATTCATACGATAAGCATAATTATATCATCCCGATATAGAAGTTCTATCTGAAATTATAATCGTAGGCGCAATTTGGGTTAAATTTATGGGGGCGCTAGATTTATGTCGACTAAAGTGGTCGGTGGGGGGCTCTCCCCCCGACACCGCCTCCTTTCGTACAATTTAATTTTTTACACCTTCGCATTAATATTAATATAAACAATCACCTATAACATAATACACTTTAATCTATATTATTATTCTGATAGGTACCTATGCATAGGTAATACCTGTATTATTATGAACATGAAAACGATATGGCCTTAGAAATAAATGTATCCAAATACCTAAGGCATAATATTATAGTCAATAAAAATTCGATGATGCTGTCAAAAATTTGGGTGTGCTAAGCCTATGAAAATTGCGCCTATGGTTATAATGTCGAAAATCAACGACAGGTAATATAATATGTTATTGTGTAATCATCAGATACGTACTAGGGGGGGGGGGGGGGTGGCAAATGCAGCAAGTGCCCTAGGGCGGCAAAACTTGTAACATTTTAAAGGACGGAAAATGTTTAAATATGTATGTTTAATAGGGACGCCAATGAAAGTTAGCACGGCACTGGTAATCATTCACCACTGTATCGACATACCATTAATTATTTATTAGGTACTAAAAATTATAATTATTTAGTTCTGGTGTACATTTTGAGTTGAAAATAATTTTCTTCTAACGAAGGTTTTAGAGTTAAAATCACTAAGAAAAATAATAAATACAGTAATTGTATTGGCGTTCGTTAGTCGTACAATTCGTGCACTCGGAAATCGGAATAAATTACTCATACGTGTTTGAGATTTTTGTTTAATACTATGTACTTATTTTAAAATTTAACAATTAATACCTACATATTATCCAAAGTATAAAAAACATACATTTCTATTATATTAAATATATCATTATTACAATATTGTTTTAATAATTCCTTAACTGTGGGTGATATTACTGATCAAATGTACAACGAACGTACGTAGACAAATTTGTATTATAGACGGAAAATGTATTGGCAAACAAACTAAATTAGCATGTTGGTGGTGGAGACGCGAATAAGCAAATTGATAAAGTTAATTTAATGTTTTTGTTCAGTAATTTGTATTAATATTATTAATATATGCTTATAATTGCGAAGTTGCAAGACTCGTTCATCGTAAACGTCATATACAACTCAGAAATAACAACAATTTCACTGATTATAATGTACATAATAACTAATAGTTTATACGATTTTGAAAACAAAAAGGAAGAATGTATTGATTTTACGATAATTTTCTTTTTTTGTATATATATATATATTTAGATTTTTTTCAGGAAGGACAATATTACCAATGATTTAAAATAATGAATGAATACATCTCAGAAAACGTGGTATTGAGAGAGCTCCGATCGAATTATTTATTTTAACGTGGTGATACCGAGCTCTAATATTGGCGATAACCAAAATATCAACTGAAAATAGCATATAATATGTAAACTGATAATAAACTGATAATGGCAACTGCGTGAATAACACAAAATACTGCAAAACCTTCAACAAACGAACGTAGTAGAATATCGTGGTCGTGATAAAGATCTGTGATTGTCATTTTGAATATGAATTATTGCCGTATTCAAACCTAATTGAAAATTGGGAAAGAACGGTTGTAGACGATAATAATAATATTATATTTTGAAAAAAAAAAAACATTTGTACACTACAACGTCGAACGTCATCTATTTTTCACTCGGCTAATCCAAAGAGTTCATTATACGTTCTAAACATGAACAATTTATATATTATACAGTTGTAGGGTAAAGCAATGTGTCGCTAAAATTGCGTCCTCTGAATATGATTAACGTATCATATTACACAGTTTTTCGGAAACGCTTATTTGCTGATGGTTATACAACCCATATTTCAAATAGTTACTACTTTAGGCGTATACCTAAGATACTTATTTTTCTGTTTTTTTCTTCGTTCACTGTTTCATACTCGATATTATTTTTTTTCTTTTAAGCTCTGTTAATTAAACTGCGGAGGTCGATTTTAATTTGTTTGGATCACTGCTTTTGTACGCAAAATGTTTCAAATGTAATAATAAACCCGAGGTCACACATTTGTGGACTTTCGTGTAGGTACTCAATAAGAATAACGTGTGACGACGCAATTTTATTAAATTTTATTTCTGGCTCCGTAAAATATTACGAAAAACAACAAGTTTCCCACCACCAGATGGTAGGGCTTACAATTCTTATTTAACACTAGATAATATATAAAACTAAGACTAGAATATAACATAAAATAATGAATGGCAACGGAGAGTACCATCGCTAGATCATTTCCCTCATCTTGTGCTTCATGTGTTATGTATATTATGTATATAGTGTTATGTCAGTCATCTATTTTACTTATTGTGTCATGTAATACAGAATTTAAATTTTCTAAAATAAAAAAAAAAAATTAATGGCAAAGTTATAATAATATTTATCACATTTCCATATCCTTAAAATGGTTTTTAATGAATGAAATACTTTGTTTTTTTATCTTTTGTCGCCGAATAAATCCCTTCAAAAACTATTAACTTTACTGTATAACGGTCAATACGTTAATATTTAATAACGTTTTAGTCGTTCAAACTAAAACGGTCCATCGCCATTTTATATCCACTAATTTTAAGGCGATTGCAGTAGCTCCAAAATGTCCATGTAATTATTATATTATGGTGATAATAAATTAATATTTCCACGTCGAATTCGTTTGTTGAAGCGTAGTAACAGTAGTCCGAAATCAAACTCATGGTGTAACAAAATTGCCTATACACCTCGCCGGCAAACAGATACCATACTATACGCGGTTTTCTATATAGACGGGGAAACTTACACCGTTGTTTGGTTTAGTGCACGCGTTGCAGACATGGAGACATTAAAATTCTACAGAATGTAAACGATGAATAATAATATAACACTCGGCTTGCGTGGTACGAAGGTACGCTTTTAGAATTTAATCTCGCGATGGTGGTTAATAATATATTTAATTAGTAGGCACCTCGTGTCACGCCGGCGGCGTATAATTGTCGCAGTCGTCTAGAGAAACGATCTCTGGTCAATGTGACGATAATAATGTTATATAGCTAGTGGTGACACAATACGAAAAGGTGTTTGAGTTTATGACACGGAAATGCCTATATATGTATATACGGCGTAGGTATAATAGACAGTAACAGCAGCAGCTGTAGATGTAGGGTCGTATAGACGACTGTGCGTACCTTTACTCTGCAGCGTGTGCGTGAAAACTAAAGAAAATTGTATTTTATTGTTTATTATTTCGAACCCGGCTATAGTTGTCGGTTTTATGAGTTCCACGCGGACCAAACTACTCGAAGTTAAGCACTAGAAAATGTTTTATACGTACAGAAGAATCGACTATAATATACTTTATGGTGTTCACCTCACAAACAAACGAGCACACACACACACACACACACACACATACAGATGTTTGTATACCATATTAGTATTGTAATGTGTGTCACCTCTGAATTAAAATTAACCCGCGTAATTGAAAACAATAATATTACGGTTGTGTGTAAGTTTCATAAACTTATGTGTAGCCGATAAACTAGTAACGATGACAATCACGATTGGTGGCGGTCGGGTGTACTTTTTCAGCTATAAAGTAATAATAATATGTCTTATACGATATAATTTATCGAATTTAATACTCGATAAGTTAACGATATTTCGATATTGTTTTTGTTGATATTTTAATGTATAGTTCCGGTATCCCGTGCACCTGCACACGCATTGACATAATATAATCAAATAAACAATACTTACTCATTTATATAGGTTAGGTTATTATAATACAATATACAATTGTCTTATGCCGGTGCCACATTTTACGTTAGGCGTTCAAAAACCGCGTTACTCTCTACACTTGAATGGCTTATAATATTCGAATAATGGAACGTACAATATTCTATCCCAATACCGACAACAGTATTGTTATGACTTATTATTATTATTATTATTCATATGATTAATACTACGGAGACCGTCACGTAATACACTTCATGCTTACAGGGGGAAAAATAAAAAGTATAGTGTTCATACCATTTTTCCTATTAAACGAGTTGAAATATAACGAGAAAATTATGTTTAAAATAACAACTATTTTATCGATATCGATAGTCACCTAATCCATCGCAACAACGAATGTTAATAGAAGTTTACGATTAAAAAAAAAAATAATAAAAAAAATGATCGAGTAGCTACTACCTTGGTAGTATAAATATATTATTTTTCAATACACTATTAATCATATTACTACGGTTTATGTTTCGCTGTATATACATTATGCAATGTTATACATTATACACACTCAGTATTTGTACATAATGTGAACACAAAATACTAATGCCTATACTTAAAACTTTTGTTCACGTATAAAAAAATAATACATAAAAACAAATAAGGATTAAATATAATAAAAAATTATTCGTGTCCAGGAATCTATATTTTACGTTTCTAGAAGATCAATAACAATGATAATAATTTTAACTATGTATACGATTATGGTTTTATGAAACGAAATAAACATTTAATACAAATATCAACAAAGAAATATCGCGGTTATGATTATAATAATTAATAAATGCATACTTATTACTTAACTGGCAATGGGTCATCTCAACAAATGTAAATAAATAAAATATATAATATGTATAATTCATGATTTATAATGTCAACCAAATCAATCAAACATTTCGATTTATTTCCAATTTAACAAATTACGCAATGTTTGTCGTCGTGATAATAAATTTAATTTGATTTATTATTCTTGTTATCAAATGGGTCCATTTCATATTTAAATTTTTCTTTAAAATATAAATATTTTTTAAATGAAAAAAGTTAAAATGTTCTTTTAATATTTTATTCTTTAATGTTTAATCATTATATTATAATAATAAAAAAAATAAAATATATTAACTCCCCACATACCCCAATAGCCAATAAAAATGATTGATAAGTAAACTCAATTCGAATAAATGAAACATTCCTCGATCTTATCATTTATAATATTAGTAATTTGTAATTACCTTAAAATATATATTTTGAAAATCATTAAGCATTATACTCAAAGGACATCACAAGGAGGTGGTTCTCATTATCCACCAAAAATTATTTATTCACCTACTGATATTTCCTTATTTTTATACTTTAGAGCGTGATTTCTAAAAAATCTTTTTTTAGTTTTGAAATTTTGAAATTTAAATGATTGATTTAGAGTTTAGACTGTTTATTATAATACTTATAGATCTACTGATTTGTTTTTTTTTTAAATTTGGTTACGGTGGAATATCTATAGGTATACTTTGATAAGTGGAATTAATACTAAAATTTAAATGCGTTGTTTATTATTTTCAGATTAAGTTGTGCCGGCTTTATTTTATTTTATCGGTAAAAATTATTGAACCGAGATACATCTGATCTTTTTTACTACCTGAAATTTCCGGGCGGAATTTACAACAATAAAGGTAATTGTCGGCAAAGTTTACATCTGCCCAACTTGAGACGTTAATATCAAATTCAAATATAAAGTTATAATGAGTGAATAACATTTGTAGTAAATTATGGATAAAATATGGTAAACTACAACCCCCATGTGGTGCTTATCAGTGCGATAATAGCGGTTATACCACAGAATTGCGGTTATTCTATGGTTATACAGTAACACTGTATAATTGTAGCCTATCAAACCTAACCTATCAAATTAATCAAATACGTAAGAGTGAGACCAACTCTGTTAAACAATAATATTTGAATGGTATACTTAATTTGATGATTTATTTTTGTTTAAAGCATGGATACCATTTCTCTATAGTTTCTTAAATTTTACTGAAAATAATTACAAAAATAAAATGGTTGGAACCCATTGGGCTCCCGTTTAACAAAGAAGTAAATTCCAAAACGTCTCCGGTTTTTACAACATATTAAGTTATTCCTTCCAACTTCATACAGATTTAGGACCACTTAAAAGAGGTGTGGTTAAAAATGTGTTGGTGTTTTTTTTAAATTTTATATTCTATGTAAACTATAAAAATTATAAAAATTGTATGAATAATCATATATACCTAATAGATATTGTGAATCAAAAATTAAAAACATATTTGATATTATAAAATGTGATAGGGTTTTTTTTAAAAAAATCGTTCGTTAAAAAAAAATGTAGATATAAAATTCATACATTGGGTAAATTTGGGTGGAACCATTTTCGATGGGAGCTATTTGGGAATAAGCAAACAATGGATAGATGCCGTTCGGCACCGAGTAATGTTCATATAGTTACTTTACCTGATATAAAACAAAAAAATTCTTTGTAAAATACACGTTTAATGTTTTTGCATTCCCATGGACTATCTCGTTCACGAAATTCCCTCGGAATTTCTAGTATCCCATTTCCGGGAGTTCGAAACTTAACCGATAGAAATTTTAATTTTAATAATAATAATGCAAATTTTTTTAAAAAGAAATTATATTATCTCTGTAAATAATTGAAATTTTTTAATGTTTTTTTCTCTATTTGAACGGTAAACAATATATTTTCTGGTTTAATAATATTCATCTGGAACAGATTTTCTCTAAAAATGATCGAGTATGGAGTTCCTTATATTTCATAATCATTCTCGTAGTTTAGAGCGTTTAGACGATTATGTATTATAATATTTTACCTAGACAATATATTAATATGCAAGAATTAATCCCAACAAATTGCATAGGTCCTTTCCATAGAAGCAGGGTCAGGGTAACACTTGGCCATGCATATTATAATGCGTAGGATACTACGAAACAATACTGTATATGCATTATAATACCAAGAAATGTATAGTTTTTGCGATTAAATTATGCGCTGTCAAAGTATGTCGGTCCATAAATTCAATTATACGAACAAAATAATTAATACTGATTCGTTGGGTGACTTCCAACACGTGTCCGTCTATAAACTACAATACGGTGAAACAGCATAGTAGTTGAGCATTGGTGCCGAGAGTGATACAGACACTATGGTAAAATGGAAGTGGCACTAGCCTATAATATTAATAAAATCGCACCTCTAGAACGAGACAGACACTACTCAAAATTCGTTAACTCTGAGTTATGGCTGCTTTAGGATAGTGGATTAAAAACCCTGTGAACTTGGCAGCGCAACATTAGCAGACACCGATCTAATCAATCCAACAAATTTGTTGGTGGATCGTTGGACATTGTTGGAAAACGTACAACATTTGTTACTAAAAATAATGGAAAACTAATTTAAACAAACAAAAAAAAATGTAAGTTAAATTAAAAAAACCCTAGTAGAAAAAAATTAAAATCTAAAAAACCTAAAAAGGATAAAAAAAACTCAGTTGAATCAGCTGCCAAGTTTACAGGGGTGTGAATAAATAGTTCTACAAAACCCATGGACATTCGATATATTTTTTTATTTCGCCACAAAAATGATGAGTCGGTATTGAATTATTAAATGTGTATCTAATTTACAAAGCAAGAAAGAAGTATTATTTACTTTATGACACTACACTTGTTGTAATTTATCCGATCGATCACCTAAGTAGAAATTCATGACCGAAATTCAAACCTAATTTCGATTTGTGGTGTTCTTGCACTAAATCAAATCTAGTTATCATGTGATATAGCTATATATCTAGATCGAGTGCAAAACAGAAATATTTAGATTTGTGGCGGTGTTGCATTTTATAATTTGTTATACAGTGGTCACAATATGAAATGTAATACTGTTATATTTTAGTATAGTATGGCGGTCTTAAAATCAATTTCTGCATGCAATAAAGCCACACATCAGAAATCAGAATATGGCAGTATTGCACTTTTAAAAAAAAATTTAAAAAGCCATGAGTCCAACTGTTTGGGATTAAGAGAGTATTTCATGATATTTTAAAAAGTCATATTATTGTAAAGTATCTCTGCAAGTATTTAAGTTTTTGGTTTCAAACGCATTGGTAAAAAAACCTTTTCAAATATCTTATCTAAAATCACTTTTTCTCAAAACAAAAAAATTGTGACAGTCTTGTTCTATAGAGGTGCGTTAGTGTGCGTGTACATAATATATCGTATATTATATTAAATGTATTAAACTATAAATAACTAATAAAACTTATATTAAATTATCTCGGATAGTATTTTCCGTGGCGGTTGCAATCCAGACGGTTATAGCATCACTCATGATGGTAGTTTGTGCATCGGTGCCACTGACTATGTGTTGAAACCACAGTGTGTTCCTGGTCGAGCCGCTGTTATCGGGTCGGGGGTGAAGGCGGTGGTGGTGGTGGACGAGGACGGATCCAATTTAGAGTTTGTTCAGCTGTAATAATATTGTGTTAATTGAATTGCTGTTTTCATGCATTTTACACACTGCACTCGTCACTATATTAATAACTACTACCATTGATTATAATTATACTTACTATAATCAATTCTACTAATGTAATGAATCGGTTTGGCAAACGTCAATTGGTCACCGCGGACGAAGCTGGTGGAAGGTCGTAGGTACTAAGTCTATAAGAATAATATTATGGTTGTGTATATTATAATATATATATATACCTAAAAAAAAAAACGCTTTTACTTCTCGTATCGAATGTAATATTGAAGAGTTTTAAAAAGACAACGGTTTAAACAGGAGCCATTGCCACAGAATACGCAACAAACAAAAATCTCTATGACATAGTCGGTAAAGTGAAGTCCTGTGAAGATGATTATTCAAAAGTTTAGAAATGTAATACAAAAAGAACAAGCTATTTTCAATAAAGTCGTTCGCTAAGTCTATAATATTTTTGAAAGTGTTAAACAAAAGTTTTCAATACAGGATGATTACAAATGTGTATGTTTCTCTACTGTAGTAATATTATATGAGTTGTATATTATGTGATCTATTTTCGTTTGACTTAACGTAAATTGTAATAGGATCATCACAAATCGTCTCTATTGATCCACTTAAAACGATTGGTAATATGATTACAAAAAGATCTGTGTGCGATTTATTTGGTTGCCGCATCATCGTTTTAACAACCTGCTTCGACTTTAACGTCATTAAGTCATAATATGGAATTAAATATATTACTGTGCATATTCTTTCAGAATATAATATTAATGATGCAAATAAAAAAAAAAAAACTACTGCAGAATAATTATAAGTTGGGAGATTATTAATAAAATGTACAAATTAATTACAATTCATATTGCTACAATTGATATTACATATCAGTAATTTCAAATCGATTGGATAATGTTATTATTGAAAACTAATTCAGATCTCGTAAATTGTAAATCGTATTTAAATAAACTACAATATAACAGAGTACGCGCAGCTAAAGTATTACAATGATTTCAATCATTAACAGTGTTCAAAATAGAATATTTTATAATATTATTCTTTCGACTGTTACAATGTTCTCACGGAGTTCAAGCCATTAATTTAAAACTGTACAACTCGTGGATTGTTTATTTTACACAGGATCCTATAAAAACAAGATAAAGACAAAATAGTATACATTAGAACATTACTAAAGTTAAGACGGACAGAAAATAAAATAGGAACTTTAAGAATAGTTTGATATTTCAAAGCAAAGTCTCTTTTTGTATTAAAACGTATAAATGAAATTTCTGCTCATTATTCCATGCAAAAATATTATAATGGCTATTGTAATCAAATTAATTTCTTACAACAACTGAATAACATTATTGTTTGACCAAAAGGCAAATGTTTTTTGAGGGCGTATTGTAGCCAATTTTTTATTATTATTAATGCTTCACACAATACTAATTTTATTACTAGGAATATTTTTAATTTCGTGGTTTTAAAATGAAATAACATTATCACTACCTATACTATAATAGTAGCTGAATTCTTCAAGCTTACACGACGAGCTCGACGATGTCGGATTTATTAATTAGTTTAATATTCGATATTTGTATATTATCTAGGTAGTACCGGCATTGAATTGCATTTTACTTCAAAATTCGAAGTACGAAGATAATTGTTTTTCAAATAATATAGGTTGCTATTAAACACCACAAGTAGAAAATGGCTTCACAATAATTAAACATAAACATTAAATTACTTATGGTTGAGAACTGTAGTAGAAGAAATGTTAGAAATGTAAGTGTAATTTAAATTTTAAAAGAATACATATTTTCTAAAAAAATAAAATTTTAACTTATGCTAGTCGCAATAATGAGTTTTCACGGTTAGAATAATTTAACCACGCCACAATAATATAAATATAAGATTTTAGAATGTTACTTGTGAATGACATTATAATATATATATTATACGACCTTTGGTGTTCTTTAGATGGATTGAATACGATACAAATAAATGAGAAGATTGAAAAATATTTCGAGTTGTAAAATATATGGTCTGATAGCTTACTACTAAATTGTAATTAAACAGTACATACCGATGCTAATAACCTTCGTGTGCCAATAATGCTCGCCCTTCATAAATATACATCATCATAGAGTATAACAGATACCTATTGGATATCGGACGACATGTTATTACTGTAGAACAATGAAAAATAACAAAACAGATAAGAGGGCAGTGCGTTCAAATCCCAAGACTTGTCACAAAACTTTTGCTCATAAATCAAGCAGAATGCATTTGCGTTGGCTACAAAGTTTATAATTACCGTAGGTAGGTATATAATAATATATTATGTATATTATTATACAAATAGGTTATACCTAATACTGCTTGTACCACTGTTACCAGACATGGCGTCACGACGAGACCGGATATACCTACATATTATAATATACCCACACACACAAATATATATATATATATATTTTGTATTCTCAACTCCTGAAGGACAAAACCCGCGGGAGATCATCTCGCCCAACCACTACAACTACTGCCACAGTATGCCGATTGGAATTCTCGGTGAACTCTGACTTGGTAATAATATACACATAAATAGGTATAAGTGTAGTAGCTATATTATGTGGAGAAACGTATCAAAATGTACAATAAATTACTATAACTGATAAAAATCGTAGTAAAATATATTGTTGTACGTAAGTACAGCTGCAGACGGGAGAAAAAATTCCGATCTAATTTGCGTGGACTCGACCGTATTTTAAAGCGTTAGATTTATTTAATTAAATTATTTTATGGGTCACACCGTGTACGCCGAATACTCTTTCGAATTTCGATGGGATTTTTTTTTTGTAATATTAGCTGCGGTACATGCGTTTCGATACCATTTGACGTTAAAATATAATGCACTAAAAAAATTTACTACAAAACACGAGTGAAAATAATTAAAACGTATGACGTATACTGTGAGTTTATATATCCACGAAAAATGGTTTATCATCAAATGGTTAGAATCTTTCAATTTTTTCATGTGCCCGTCACATTGACGTTTCATTCACGCCTATAGTCAATTTTATTCCATATTTATTGATTTTTTTATACAAAATAATCAAAAATAATTTAACAAGGTATTTTTATCATTTATTTTATCAAATATTGTCAAATTATTATTTTCATTATTACGCATAGGAATGTATAACGTATCTTGACGAACTGTATTGAAATAACCAAATAATGGCTAAAACTGAATCATTAATTCATAAGAATAAATTTGAATAGTATTACTAATTTAAAACCTTATTTGGGTATTTTGATATATTTTATTGTTCACAATATTTCCTGTCTTAGAAGGAACAAACCTCTTAACGATTTTTAATGAAAAGTAATTATTATGTTTATATTATTTCTTTATCATTACATTACGGGCACTGTGTCACATATATAGCTGAACGCGGTGTTAAGTTTCACCGGTAAAATATTATCAAGTTCATTATATTATAAGGACACGGTGACCTAAATGTTTTACATCTTACGTTGAAATCATACAAAGTTTGATAATAATAAGCGCGGACTACAAAGCTACACAGTACTTTCGTTAATTTACAAGCATAAACTACAATAATTACCAAAGTCTCCAGCACACAAAACACATAAAATGTGTGTGTAATAATTATCCATGTAGACATTATTAATAATGTAACGATATTACACTAAACAGTAAACATAAACAAGCAAGAAAATGTACACTTTGCGCGAGTTTCTCAGCAGTTTCCACGATATGTCTTATAAATATTGAATACGACCAATAATATAATGTCGCATTGCATATTATTGAGTATTCCAACATATTGTAATGTTATATAATTTAGTACATTTAATATTGTAAACTAATGCAATATATAATGAAGTTTGAAATAATTAATATACCTTCCTATTGTAATAAGATAGGTATTAACCGTACATGCGACCACCGCGGGTAAGAGAATCCAAACCACATGAGATTCTTCAAAAGTGTATTGTCGTTAATAATTTTATTATATGATAGTACCAGAAAATTATTGAATTGCCTCAAAGTGCAATCATATTAAATGCATTTCTTTGAAGTATTGATTAATAATGTTATATAAATAATATATTGAAAATGAAAATAAAAACCGTCAAATTGTATAATTTATATTACAATCATTAATCAACATGTGTTTAATCAAGGAAACTAAAGTTACGACAGATGAACACGACACGAATAAGGCAATTACGTATAGTACGCACCTTTAAATTTAATTTATTAATTCCCAAAACTATTTATTCTATTTCGAAAAATAATATTAAGAAATAGAAAATGTTTTCAATAATTGTGAGATTTTTTTATTTAAATTTACTAAAATGATTAAAAAATATGTTGGTTTTAAATGTAGGTTTGCACAATGTTGACAAACGTTTTTTATAAAGTTATAAAATATTGAGATTTAAATAAAATATGTGGCTTATAAAAACAATTTTTTTCTAACATAATTGTTAGTCTTAAATTTATTTTAATGATAAAAAGAACGAATATCAAATGAGCAAATGTTGAAAAATTATCTCTATTGCGTCAAAAGTTTTTACATCGAACAAAGTTTCTTCAATTTTATTTTGTTTATTTAATTTTCTTAAAAGCGAGAATACAATTTGCTGACTGGAGAAAATTAAATTTAAAAAAATTTTCTTTTTCATTGTAATTCAGTTTAAAATCAGAATATATATCTAGTGCTGCAGTAGACATCGCTACCTATAGAAAATTATATTGACAAATTTTAAATATCATAAGTTTACGTCACGTATTAAAATTCTATAGGTATGAATATATGAATAATTATTAACAAAATGTTTTATAATATTATGTTATATTATTTGTTATACAATATTTAATTATAGTTTAAAATCCATATAAGAAACAATTTTTTTTTTTTTAATCTAAATAAAAATGATCGCATGGGGAATAATATTTAGATGACGATTTAAGAGAATTTGTTTTGTTAATATTATGGTAAATGATTGAGGAAAAAAATAATTAGTTCTTGAAATTTAAAACCATTAATAAATATTAATTAACTTTACTGTTAACGGTTACATTTGTTTTATATCATAAAATATACCTAATGTAAATGGACAGCTGAGTTCTATAGAGTAATTTTGTTTATTATATTTTTATTTACATTAACAAGTACTCCCCCCACGACATTACTGTAGAGATAACTATGTCAAGTCAGTAGACATTATAAACATTAAAATAAAAGTATTTTTACGTTTCTATTACAGTACTTTTTTTATGTATAGTATAATAATATTGTCCAAGTTAAGTTTTCACACAACATTTCATATTCGTAGATCTATTTATCGATCTCTCCACAACTATATTTTTTATCATATGATTTGAAATTACAGGTGCATTTCGTTCTGTATTGGAAACCCATAACTCGGACGTACGGCTTTCACCAGTGTACCTATGTATAGTTGCCATTAATTATGGTTGTTGGACATGACGGTATAAATGTGTTAAATGTGTACCTACGTCAGGTAGCCCAATGCCAAACGTTACAAATTTTTCCAACGTTCTTGACGGTTAATTTCACCAGATGCTGTCTTTTCCGGCTTACCTTTCTGATTCCATCTCTACTCACTATACGATATCAACAACTACGTCACAATATTATCTCACCACTATACCAACCGTATACCACCAATAAATTATTGGTTATAACTAGAGCTCGGATTTATGTGCATTTGCGTGTTTTTACTTAAGTGTATGCACGCCTAGGGGGTTCGTAAATGTCCACGGTTCATCTCACACTGAATTTAAACACCA
>NC_042496.1:1486948-1506420 GCF_005508785.2 Acyrthosiphon pisum | reverse complement strand
TTTTTATTCTTTTTTAAGTTTTCTGACTGTTGTAGACATTTGAACAATTTAAAATATGAAAAAATGAAGATTATAAAATATTGCATTTTGGTTTTTAAAGTATTGAATGTTTAACCATTTAAATATTCTTTTGTTTATGATAGAATATCTAGTAGGTACTACTTTTCTTGGTGTAAAAATTTGTTTTTTTTTTTTTAAAAAAAATAACGTTTCATAATGTTTAACATAATATGGCATATAATTGCATATTGAGCCACTTTTTCCTTGCATATTTGCATCATATTTGACACTTTTTAAATGCATATAAATCCGGACTCTAGTTATAACAATAGTTGTTGAATATTCCGACAAATAGCTACCCTCTCACTATTATCTCTCAATAAGGTAGACCCAAAAAGCGTTGCTAAATCATCTACTGGATGTAGAATCTCCATTTCCACAAATAACTCATCATCCCTCAAATCTGATCAAAAAGCTCTTCGACAAAACAATTCATTTCATGCCATATATTTTCTTTCTCAGAAGATTGCCCTCTCAAAGCGATTATCCCTACCCGTGGACATATCTGAGTCAGTGATGCCTTCAGACCTAGATAATCACGAATTCTACGTACAATTCATAAAATACTTAAGGCACTAGCACAAAGCCTTTGCCAATTTTCAAAGTAATTTTTTAAAAAGATGCTATTGCCACACAAATAATTGTTATTGTAAAATATTGTGTTATACACACCGCCTCCTCGTTGCAAAGTCGGTTTCAAATTTCTTTTTTTAAATAAAAAACTAAAAATTATTTTTCTTAAATATAATAACTAAATATTATATTTTTGGTAGGTGGTGCACAACTTAATACACAAGAGGAAAATGATATTGATTTAACCTATATTATTTACTTGAAAAAAAAACCAAATAACGGTAACTTTGTAATATATAATTTTGATTTATTGTTATAAATTAGTTTTTTTACTACCTACGATTTGTTATTCTATCTATATTGCTATTAGTGAATTTGTTAACTATTCAATATAAAAATATAAGTAAGAACACATCTAAAAATAGTTTTGTATAGAACTAAATTGGTTTATATTTTTTTCTGATCTATTGAACAACATACTTAAAGCGTTGTTAAATGGTTATTTGTTTTGACTCTTGGGAAACTTTTATTATGAACATGATTTGTAGGATATTGTGTAGTCATTAGTTTAGTGTTTTTTTCATTTTTCTGTCAACTATATACCCTATACCTATAAAATACCGGGATATTTTTCTTTAAAAACACTACGTTCCAGCCATCTTAAGAGTTATCCTTACGCTGGATGGGATAAATATAGCCAAATTGAATGAGACCCACCATTTACCATTAGTGTTAGTTGTCTCTAATTGGTAACCACCTCTGTGAAACATATTTAATATATTTCCATTATAACTTTGTAGGAGGTGCCTATTGTTAGTTATTTAGCTGCAGTTTTTACAATATTATTATGCTTATTTATTTTTATAAGAGTTATACCATTTTTCTGTATTTTAATAAAATATTAAAAGTAAATATTTTTAATAAACCGTTATATATATTATGGACTAAATTACTGTATAAAATTAATATTAAACTATTTATTCCACAATTCAAAACGTATTTATAACGATTGAATTTATAATTTTACTTTACATATTTAAATGTTATGATTTCATCAAAAATACTGTTGATTTAGGTACCTCCTAAGTCCTAATAAAAACTAAATTTTATATATTCCTAGCAAGAAATTTAATTTAAGATTTTAAGTTGTCATTAAAATTGGAAAAAATAGTAATAACATGGTAAAGTATATAAACATTATTGACAGCCTGACCTAGTCACCTAGAAAATTTTAATGAATAATACAGTTTAAAAATAAAAAATGTTCGTGTGAGTTAATCGTCAGTTAATTTTACTTACATAAACTTAAGACCAGACCGTGGACTGAGAATATCAATTCATTTCAAGCCTGAAACAGGTGAACATAATCTTGACAACAATCTAAAATAGTGATTATCGAATTACGCGTAATACGCCCTTTGAGAGCAATATATATATATACAGAATTCCTTAACAGAATTCTCTGTTTAAATTTTAAGATAAATCAAATCAAATAATTTTTTTCACGTATTGCCTTGTATTTTTTGTTTACCTTTTGATTTGATCATATAATTGTTGTAAATTAATATAATATAGGTATTTTATCTATAAATATTTTGTAATCAATAATATATTATATAAAAAAAAAATGTAATTTGGAATTATATTTCAATTAATAAAGATTATTATTATAATTATATGTGTTGGGTGTGTACTCACGATGAAGTCGGGCAAAGCGTTGATTTCGTAAGACATAGAAACGATGTGCATAAAAGAAATCATAAAAAATGTATGATGAATTTTATCTAGTCACTAATTAACAATATTATGTTGATGTAAAGAGAAGAAATCTCGGCTAATTGGTAGGTACTGGCACGTTTAAAATAATTGACCTGTCAATGTACGCCGCCTTGTGAAATGATATCACCGGGAAATCGGATAGGAAAAACAAGTGTTGTAATACGATGACATCGCGTACTCGACACCGTTTTCGGTTTTGTATATTACACTTTCCGTCAAATATACAGGGCTGTGAGGTCACAGGAAACAGTCGGCGGCAAAAAAGTGATATTTATTTTGAAAAGAAATCAAAATTAACGCCACGCAACCATAATATTTTGTCGCATCCATCTGCCCGCGTGTTTCTACGACGGCAATACGTGCAAAATGCTAAGCAGTATACAAAGTGTAAAAGAAATACTTGACGAAAAAAGATTATGCTACTTAAACGTATTACAAAAATTGTTGAAATTATATGATTAGTAAATAGTTTAAGAAATATTCTCATGTCGGAAAATTCCCAAAAACAATATTTTGAAAAAAGTTATTACGTACCAAATTAATTTAATCGAAAAAAATATTGATATTTAAAAAAATTCTAAAAAAGTAAACTACTTGACTTACATAAATGTTTTTAGTATCAAAATTGTTCTTAAAATCAGATTCATAAATTGGCTATAAATCCAAAACAATTTTAATCAAATTTAAACTTTTTTTATTTTCAGTGTTTATAATATTTATAATCATATGTATAGCGCAAGTGACTGTAAGTTATATGTATACATAAAAATTGTAAATATTGATCAGAACAATAGTCAGTTCTATCTGTTACACCCTGTATACTTGCAAATATTATATTAATGTCATCAAACAGCGAAGTATGCCGTCTGCGAAGATTTCGCATTAAAATAAACTCACGTGTTAATGATTTATGTGCGAAAACCCGAAAAAAACTTCCCCCCCCCCCCCATAGCATTCGTTACATGGCCCGTGTGCGCACAGTCATACAACCGCTCAATTTATGTGGTTAGGTGCCTTGTAATATGGTCGTTGTCACCACCAGGTTAAAACGAAAGCGTATATAATATTTGCAGTCTACCTGCGCGACGGAAAAGCTGAGGCTTTTCCGCGATCGCCGCCGTGTGTGCGCGCTCACCGATGGGATGGGGGGGGGGGGGGGGGGGTGGTAAGAAAATGCGATTTATGAGCGTTTATTATTTGTACAATGCGTTTTAATGTGCGAGGCAATTTCGAGCGTCAACTATTAACCATACCTATATATATATATTGTATGTATATTTTGTATGTTTTATTATATACATAACAACAATAATGTGTGTGATGACGACGGTGGTCGGGAACGTGTTTTTCACGCGTCATCAACTGCAGCACAATAATATTATTGTTATTATTGCGTCGTTATATACATATATTTTAAATGTGTCGACTGAATACATTTAAATAATTTTGCGCACGCCATTATGATACGTACGTACCGGTAGTGTAGCTAAGGTACAGTGGTTATAACGCGTCAATGAAATAGGTACTCTAAGCCTGTAATATAATAATTATGTTTATTGTTTGTATTATATTATGTCACTCGCGAATTTCCGCCGAACAGACCAACGTTATTAAAAACGACGTTTTCCCTCTGTTTTTCGGTCGTCGGATGCATTTTTTCCTGATATATCTCCTAAAAACGTCAATATTATATTATATCGGTGTTAATATAACGTTTCGACACCTGCGGGTGGTTAAGAGGCTTAAAACACTTTATACGATTATCTTGTATTTCGTGAAATACTACCATCGGGTGTGTATGAATTGGCGAAAGGTAGGTAATCAAAAATGTGGCAATACGCTTCGTATTTGAATATAGGAAAAAATATTTATTTCACGAAAAGGATCGGTCATATAATTACTCTTCAGTGAACGGACGATTTATTTAATACTTGTAGGTACTACACGTAGTACTGTACTAGTGCATTATTAGCATCTGAAAAGAGTTTTTTTTCTTAAATGTACACTATAAACATACTGTTTTTGGTTATTATTTTTAAGCTTAAGCATATTCCATTTAGCTTATAAATAATATGATAAATTACTTTTTCAGAGAAATAATGTATTATTTTTAAAATATGTGTAACTTTTTTTTTCCAACAAAATTCTTTATTACGCTATCGTGTTGCAATTAGAACAATAAGCTTAAGTGATAATAGAGACAAAAACAGACAGAAGATACTGAAGGAAGAGGCCTCCCATCGGAGGTACTTTAACATGAATATAAATTTAAGGTTTTAATCCTAGGATAATGTATGTGTAACTAAAGGGAAAGAATTGACTATCTTCGTGTGGATGATTATTATTTACGGTGGTTTTCATCAGATTAATAAAGGACAGCATCGATTTGTAATCTATAACGATGCACCTCCTCATAGGAACGTTTATAATAAATTCAGCTTATATATTAAGTATTTAAGCATCTGTCACTGTCCATATGCGTTACCTTTAACTTGTGTCACTTAACAGGAAAATGTATGGGGCCACGATGTGTATAAATACGTTTCTCATAATAAACTTAAATTTAAAATGAAACATAAAATAATAAAATAAAAATAAGTAAGCTTGACGTCTTGTAGAATATAATATAGAATTTAATTGAAATATAATTTTTAATGTATAGTAAATTATAAATTATAGGTATACTATATTAAAAAAAAAATGTAAAAGCATTAAATGTTAAGAATTTTTTTTATTACCTCAGACTTAATATTAACAATACGCTATGTCTGCTTAAAGCTATTTAAAAAATGTTAATTAATTACATATTTTATTGGACTAATAATTTGTTTAAAGTATATTTTTATTTAAAAAATGCAATTATTTATTTATTGAAACACTTACGGAAGAACCAGATTGGAGAAAAATATAAAAGTAGTTGAACAAGTAAATACGAACACATAAATAGCTAATCGTGCTGCTTATAATATGAAATACTTATATAAAGTCTTCAAACTGATACGATCCTGGCATAAATTATTCAAAAAGTAAAAATAATAAGACTTTGACGAAAAATCGTGTGTAGTATAACATAAATACAAACGTTTCGTTATGGTTTAAAAAGAGCTTTCGTCGTATGGAGGCCACGACAATATCACACATTTTTCCCAGTATAATTTTCTAGTACCACCTTACAATCCACACAAACAATTAATATAAATGCAAGTAAAAATTTAATATGCACCGACGTATTTCGATTTGTCCAACCACAATCTATGTACAACCTGAAACCTAATAACCGTGGCTCACGCATGACACGACATATTGTACTATTTTTCATCGTATAATATTTCGTTGTTTTTTTTTTATGTCCATTTTACGGTAGTAAATTTTGTTATTTATATTGGAATTTACATCGTTATTCTCTTCTACCCTGGTCGTTAACGCGACCGCAAGTGCAGTTAACGCGCAACAGTGCAACTTTATTATACGCATTCAGACGGTGGCGTAATTTGAGGGGGTGGTGCGGCAACGTGGGCATTTTCCCCTGTCCGATTTTAAAAGCATCCCGATGCACCGGTACCCGATTGTTTTCGTTTAACCGTTATTATATTTAATTAGTGCCAAACAGTGCCTATTGAAATTATGGTCACGCGACGATAGGTCGGTTATTATACTAATGACTAATTGTAATGGTTATTTATATTTAGATGCATGCAATAGAAGTTAGTGTGCATGTGTGTATTCATGAAAGAAAAAGAACATAATATTTTTGTTATAAGTTACTCATTTGCCCCCATTTATTAAAAACCGAAATTATGTCATTGCATTCAGAGATACAATAATATGATAAAATTGCATTTTTGCCATTTACACGTCAAAATGGGCACAGGCATGACTGGATATTATCGAAAGGGGAAAAGTGAGTAGGTAAAAAATAATTTAATATTAATAAAATATATCAATATATTAAGTTGAAATAGTTTTTAGATGCTAAATTGTTGTATTTTTGTATTTTTGTATTTATTGATATATTTTGTAAATATTTTTTTTTCTAGATGATTATAAAACCATGTTATCAATTATACCCCCGAGTTATTAAGTTTTGAAAATACAAATTTTAATTAAATCTTTATTCTGAGAATAATAATATTTTTATATACTAACGTAGGTATTCTGTCAAGTATCATCGATGCCTACTTAGTATTATCTACTGCAAACATTTTGTTTTGAAAAATAATGACATAGTTAAGTCAAAAACATAAAAAAACACTTTGATATAATTATGTTATTTAAAAAAAATTATAATAATACCCAATTAACAATTTCGAAAATGTATAAGTATATAGCAATATAATGTATTCGTTGCAGATGATATTATATAATTATTACATATTATGTTTGTTTAGTGAATTTCTTCTTTGCAAATAAAATGGCGCAATGTATCGTCGATAACACGAAGATTGACATTTCGTATTATTATAGATGTGTTGACCTATTATGCGTTATCGAGCTGTGAATATTACGTTCGGTGACTTTACTACCGTATACAACGGCGGGACCTAGACAAAAACCGGACAAATTTATGTGAAAATGCATTACGATCAAATCAACGACAGTCCTCGGACGATTATAACCGTAAATGTAAAATGAATATGGCCCAAAAACGTCACCAGCGAAATGGGGGCAGGGGGATAAACGAGAGGACGTGATGAGGTGAGAAGGGTTATCCTCGTTCCGGCGCCACTCGGAAGGGTTGGAGGGAGGTTTAAACGAGGCACTTATGCGATTTCCGCGCATTCGTGTAATACTTTCTGCCGCCGATGTTGCCGTGTTTGCCCATGGGAAATTAAAAGGCACAATGTCAAGCGGCGGTGGTGGAACAGACGGCAAAAACGGGTAGCAAAGCTGAAAGCTTCAACTATCACTACTATAATGTACTATTACGACTAATACTATACTACCGTTACTATTATACTAATACTACAACAAATACTTGCACTATTACCAATACTACTATACCAGGTAACAGGTATATATACTTGTATTGCTGTCCACTAATACTACTATTTACTACGGTGATGTTGATAATTGACTCCGTGCTACTTTTATGTGTTTCAGTTGAGTCCAGCTTACTATCTTAATATCTTTGAATTGATTTCGTATAGATAAAATGTCATATCTACATATAAGCCTGGTGGCGACCTCGCACATTATACTGCACATAATTATTCTTATTTTTAATCAATTGAGCTTTAATTAATTAAACTCATTATTAAAACGATTAAAAATAACAGTGTATACAATCACACATATTTTTTGGGAGAATATTCGGCCAACCTCCACGTGGCGTGTGTCCTGGGTAGCGCTTATAGGCCGAAGGGGCTCAACTCGAACGACCTAACTAACAATATTGGTCGGACTCAACTCCGGTAACCCAAAAGTATTTGCGGGACTCAATTCAATTTTATCCATTTACTACTGATAATCGTGGCGGGTTTCCTATGCGTATCTGCGAATGAAATATCACGAATATACCTATTGCAGGGCTTGCATTTAAAAAAAAATTCCGTTTTATGTTGTTTACAATATTAAAACGTTACACAATTTTTGTGTTTATCGTTATTTAGAATTCAAACGTTATCCAAGTTTTGAGTTTATCGTTATTTAGAACTAAAACGTTATACAAGTTCTACGTTTATCGTTATTTATAATAGTGTTGATACCTATTAAATTTAAAAATAATAACTAATGCAGGTAGGTAATGGCCCGAATACTGAATATAATATAATTAATTTTTAGATTTTTAGATGTTTGCATGAAATAAATATTTCTACGATAGGTCTTTTAAATAAATACATTTAAAAATATCTCGTTTTGCATTATTTTTTGTTCAAGGATATTCTATAAATTACGTTTTGCGTTATTTTTCATTTAATGATATTCTGTAAATTACATTTTGTGTTATGTTTTGTTTAACGATATATAATATATTTAGTTAATCGTTATGTTTTGTTTTGTGGCATTAATTATTTTTTATTATCGCTTTCCGTAATAATAACGTTTACAAATTTCAATAGTTTTTGTAAAATATATCGTTACAGTCATAACGTTATTATAACGTTTGCAAGCCCTGATATATTGTATATAATATGTGTCACGTGATGACGTTTTGCTCGGGGAATGTTACGGTTTGATTTTTTTAAGAATTTAACCCTTATAATTCTTTGAGCCATTTTTTGTGTTCTTGAAGTTTCTTTTTACACGATTTTATACATTTCAAAGTCATAGCATTAAGTAGCATTTGTAAAACGTTTGAATGTTTTTTTTGTCTTCATGCCTTTAAAATTGTTACACTTATTTTCAATTGCATATTTACTGAAATGGAATACATTGTTTCGAAAACGTAAGTATTATAAAAAAAAAAAATAAAACAATTTATTATTACGACCCAAAGGTTTATTTTTCAGAAGCATTTAAAAAACAGATTGATGATGTAGGAGTAAACCCAGAGCATATTTGATATTTGACTCCACCATTCCATAAACTTAAAAACTAAAAAAAAAATTAACATTTGTATAAATAAAATATACATAATAACTTTTTTAACAGTATGAAAAAATTACCTTCAAATGATGCTTTGCTGTATATTAAAGTTTCGAGTGCACCTCATTAAGTCATTATTGTACACGCAAAACAATTCTGAGCCAGAACGGTGAATTTTTTTTTCTAAGAATATTTAATTATATAATATTTATATTCCTATTAGTAATTTATTCTTCTATTAGTTGCGCAGTAAGTTCAACTGAATTTCGCAAAAACATTGCATAATTGCTTGTTATTATTATTAATTTATAAGTAAATGCCAACATACCAACGGTGTGAATATTACCCGGTGTATGGTAAAAATAGTAAAAAATAGACAAAATATTTTTTAAATGTGTTTTCAAATAATAATACGTAAAAATGAAGAAAAGTTTCTAGTCTAAATAATTATATATTTTTTTTTTTAATTAATTACTACGAAATAATTTAAACGGAGGACAAATCGTTATTTTTCTAGTTTAAATATCGAATTTTGTCAAAATGTAATCTTGTAAAAAAATAAAATTATAACTTACTAAGTATTTAAGATACTTTTGAATTTATGTTATAAATATGAGAAACTTTGTATTAAATTCTCAATGTCTTTGATCTAAAAACAAATTTGTACCAACATATTTTTGTTTTTTGAAAAATATTTAGAGACTATCAGTGGCTCAGATTTAAATATCACCTCGTATGCCATATAGACGAAAAACACTAAATGCATAAATGCTCTTTGAATAATATAATATATTTATAGTATGTGTTTTTATGTAGGTATACTATCTTCTCTTATGTACCTGGTAACTGGTGGTTTTTTATACGTAGCTTTTAGTAAATAATTTATTATTTATGTTAATCACTGCCAAATATACGTGTTTTTTTCAACGTAACAAAAATAAAATTTCAGTGCAATTTCATAATATTTATATTTTATAAGCTTAATTTGTATTTTTTTTTCATACTTAGAAGGCGGCATTATTCGAAAATTGTCCAAGGATCGACATAATCTAATAATTAAGTGAAACGTTTTTGAGTCATATTGATACCCTTAATACTTATATATTCAACATAGAATAATATATCTATCATACGTATAGTTAATTTATAAAACCATTCATTGGGAATATTGGGGACCATGTCCATTCAAAAAATGACTATGATTTGAAATTCTTCTAAATATACAATAAAAATATGTGATTCAAAGTATTGTATTATTTAAAAACAAAAGTAATGGTTTCTAAGTTAATACTTTTGAGACTGGTTCAATAATTCTAATAAGAATACAAAAAAACAATAATTATATTATAATATTACGGAGCGTCTTAATACAAAACAATACAAAAGGAAAATATGTTTAGGCTTCATATAAAACACCGTCAAACTGATATAATATATTAATCAAATTAATTTTAAATATTAATTTGTATGTAACAATAAATTATATTGTATTCTACAAAATATACATTCCATAGCTATATAGTTGTACAAACCAACATTCCTACATATTACAATTTTTTACATCGAGTTCATATAAAAAAAAAAAAAACGTTACGTTGACTGATTCAATATTGTGATGGAGTTAATAAAAACAAATTTGGTACTATAAACTATATTCACATTTTGTTTTAAGCTATCTAATCAAAATACGTATTTACACCATAATATTATATTATAATAATATGGTATTGATTTATAATTTGTGCTGGAATTATGATGCACGTACATTATTTTTTGGGCTAGTTAGGCTATCTATGTTCTAGAACATATGCGCTTACGTAATTTTAATTAGTAAAAGAAGTTTTAATTTGTATTTTGTTGATTTTTTTTAGAGTATTTTAAAGTTTTTAAACATTTAATATTAAATTTTTTTTTTTTTTTTTTAATTTAAAGATTTTTACTCAAAAAAGTTACTTTATAGCAAGCTGTCAAAAAAAAAAAGATATAATTATTATACTACCTACATTGTAACAACTATAATCGTAGGTATGTGATGTTTTTGAAAAAATAAATTGTATAACCTATCGTATTACTAACTGCAACTCATAATCTTCATTTATATGATAGAATTACTATTAAATTCCATTTTAACACAATATCCAACTGTTATTATAGTAACATACAATGTTGAGGTATATACCTACTGAAATAATTATATTCTGCATAGTTGGTACAAAAAACGATACAATGACGGTTGAAGTAATATTATAGAATAATTTACTGTAGATATTATGATGAATAATATTAATCTTTGATAATATGTCGGTGAATTCGTTGACATTGGACCATATATTATGTATATAATTAAAATTATAAATATTATATGTGAAATATTCGCACAAACTTTTTATCATTCAAGTATGTGAAACCAAAACCATGACAGGTGTTGGATTTGAAATTATTTTCACATTTATCACCTCCCCCCCTACAACCTTCACAAAATTTTCCTCAAATCAACACATAAAACAAAACCCAATCATCGTGCATAAGTAATAAGATAATACCTAATTTTGTGTCTTTATCAGTAGATGAAACAACATGATATATTCAATAAAATAATTAATTAATTACTTCATGAAATATACTATTAAAATATTAATTTGTTCATATTATAAAATATAATTCAGCACCGAAATTGTGTTACCAATAATAATAATATATATAGTACCTAACTAAATATATAACTGGATAATGGATTAGTTATGTAAACTCAATAAATTGCGCTATAACTGAAACGGTCAATTCATTGTCACTATTTGGGTTATAATATGTCGTTCACAATACTATTAGTTCGTGCAAGTCATGTGGATAGTAATTGAATCGCTTCCCCTACATGCGTACGAAAATGTACCGAAATTGCCTACACAACGCGCCGGTCAACAGTAATACAATATTATTATTATTATTATTATTCAAAAATATCATCATAAACACAATTTACACGTTCAAATTTCTATTGTTTGCTAAACGGAAAACCTTTGCACCATTGTTCGATTTTGTGTCTGAATTTTTTGCTCAGAAGTACAGATAAGAAAAATATCCATATTGCTTCCCCGAGCGTATTCCGATTGCGTCTTTTTTTACCATTCAGATAGGCTATACTATAATATATTATATAATAATATGTTCCGTTCAAAATAGAAAGTAAATTCAAAAGCAAAGCAGCGATCGGGATCATGGGAAACAAAACAAATTTATAGCCAGATGGCAAACACCACAATAGCGCATTACGATTTATTTCAACGAAAAAATTGTGTCTTCTATTTTTCTTTGTGAACTATTCAATACGTCTTATTCAATAATAATTATATATTATAGCCAAACATAAACATAAAAATATTTTGACACAAAATTTTAATTTATGTTTACAGACCTTTGCTTGGATCGTTAACGTATATGTAATTACCTTCGATGTATGTTATTAAATTTCACCACTACACATTATTTAACATGACTAATCAACAACTTAAATAAAAAAATCTATTACCTTAGTAATTTTCCAGATACAATGATGTAAGGAAGATCCTTATTAGCCATTATATTATTCTAGTTATCATTCAACCCGTTCAACACGTGATCACAATCGGAATAGTATACGATGCAGGTAAAAATGGTTAACGGAACGCGTAGGCGTTTTAGTAAAAATATATTATAATAAATAGTAGTGAGATGACTTATAACTGTTGACCTACATACCACTGCAATTATTTGTTGATTATAAATAAAAAATTCTAAAATTATATATGGAATTAAAAAAATATATTACGTGAATATTATGTGTAAACATAAGTTATATGTGAATATTTTAAATACTTACTCCAGTTTATAATTATTGCATTTGATGCGGTTTTTATTCATAATAATATTATATATTGAAACAAGAAATTCGATTAACATATATAAATATTAATCGAATTAAATTTTCAATATAACCAAAATGGAAAAACACGCATTTGAATATAATAATATGTTATTTATAACATACCGATGTATATTCTACATCAACTCATTCATTTTATTATAATATATATTGTTCTGACAGTTTGACCATTATAAAATTATTATAGCTGACAAAAATAATAAAAATAATAATGTCTATTTTTTTGGTACAACCTAGGTACTTGATTTTGAAAAACGTAATGATCATTGTGAGGGGGTTAGGAGGGATTTGTCCCGCCTAACCATAATTTTGGCCATCGGCCGGTGTGTTGTTTGTCAATAAACGATGGCGGCGCCGCGGCGGTTATGCGAAAGCAATTCCCGCGACGTCGTCGTTTATAAACTGGAAAAAAAAAAAAAAAAAAAAAGTACTTGATCTTGAAACAAAAATAAATAAATAAACATTTGTTTATTATAATTCTTCGTACCTAGAAAAGTTCCACATTAATGAGATAAGTGATATAATATTATGCGTTGTGTAACAAAAACCACGCAATTTATATTTTTCAACATCTGAGGTCATCAGCGTGAGTTATTTGGTAAGTTTTTATAACGGTTGGGGAGGGTATGGTTGGCTTAAAACACGTCTATGTGGGACAAAGATTTTACACTAAAAATCCAGGTGGTCACCCATCCGGGAACTAGTGGCACCGGCCGGTGCTGAAACTCAGAGAACATTAGTGACTGAAGCCAGACACCAAGCCACAATTTTACGTTTATATTGTATTAGGTACAGTAATTTTCAAATAGTATATGATTTTTAAAATCTACATTAAATGTTTCAACATTTTCAAACAGTTAATATATTAAATGTTATAACGGTTATTTGTTTAACAAACTGTTTTCACTTCAATAACAAAAAATACTGGTGAATTCAATAAACAAATCTTTGTTTCAAAATATCAATAGAGATGTTCATCGAAAATTTTCGATTGTTTTTTACCAACCAGAAAAAGTGTTAATGCGCTATAACTTATATCGTGTGAGTGTGACATGGGTCGAAAATCGGAGTATTTGAATTTTTTTTCAGGGATGCATTTTTTCTCTGGTTTTATATTATAATATGCATAGAAACGTCTTACAGAATAAAATACGGATATTTATTAGTTCTTCGAAACAGTTCTCATCTCCAATGATTTAGCATAGTATTTATAATAAAACCAAAGATTCAATTTTATCTTATTGACAGGGACGAAAGTATCTAGGAATAATAATATTTTGTGTATAATATTATTTCTTCGATCTATGTTGATTATTTTACAATGTGACGTGTGTAGTTAAGAGACGAATATATTAAGCTGTCACTTTAAGTAAGTACCGACATAAAAATAAACGATAAATAATTTAACGATTTAAATGCAATTCGTTTCCGTCGCAGAAACGTAAACAGTTGAGAAACAACCACGCGACGATATTATTATATTTTAATTGTAATTCTTCATTCACTTTTGTAACTAAATTCAGAAACAGCGAGTAGCGTTTGAAAAAAAAAACCAAAAGATAGTTTCAGCATCGAGATAGAGTCAACCGAACCATTTTGAGAAATGTTTTTACTTTTTTAATTTGTTGGCCAACAATATTGCGTAATTGCACTGAAATATTTTCGTTTATTTAAGAATTGTATTGTATTTTGTTACGTTGTGTAATCCCAGAACAGGAAAAAGTTTCGCGTGCCGGAGAGAAGAGCCATTTTCACGGGGGCTAAACAAACACTCCTCCGACTGTTTCGCCTGCAGAGATGGCTGACCTGAAATAACTAGAGCGCCATTTTACGAATTTAAAATGCTCACAGACCGGTGAAAAAAAATTGGTTCTTCTCCGTTTGTAACGACATTGCGTATTATCGTGTGTAGTTAGTTAATTAATTAAGTTTTATGACCTTGTAAACGGCGATTTATAAATACATATGAGCTTTATACATACCTAATGTGTACGTACGTTGCGGAAAAATACCGAGTACCTACCTCGGAAACGAACACTCATTTGTTAAAGCCCTCACTGAAACAGTCATTGGTGGTTTTCCGTTTTAATTTTCTCGTACTATGGCTGCAGCAGGACTCGGCGAGATCAATGGGAATGGAATTATTTGGATTATCCGAGACCTCCCGTTGAAACCACCACAGATTTGACTGTCAAACATGGGTTTCACTGATATTATTTGGACTTTTACCGAAACGTATACAATAATAAATGTAAACCCTTTTGCAAACACTTTAATCATTAAAATATAGTATAAATATGCTTGCGCAGTGCGCTTGAATATAATATTATATTAATTTAGTAGGTTCCCAACCTGTGAATTATATGCTAATAACTTGTTTAGGGTTTCATATCTTCGGTACGTCATTATATTACTATTTTATTAGATCATTTTATTATTTATTACTCATATATGTATATATATATATATATTGCCAGTGGAGGTTCGTGCTATGGGGCGTATGGGCGCCCCCGCTTGCCTAAAATATTCACATAGATAAATACGTATTTAAGAATTTGTATTAAATAAAAAATGTAATGTATTATATAATGCTTTATTTCCATAGTTATGTAGCATCTTTGACAATATTATCATCGAAATAAAAAAAATGCATTCGAAGCCGTGCATTCTTAACAAAAACACGAAGATAGCTCGGATTCTATTTTTATTACGATTTACTACCGAACTCATCGGTCATATTATTTTTATTTGTAGTCATAATTTTGTTTTTATTAAATATTTGAAGTTTCATATACCTAGGTACCACATACGTGTGTATTAAAAGTTTTTTTTTACATAATACTGAACATGAGTTACTTTAAAACCAAGGTTATGCGGAGAAAGGGGAAATATTTGTGCCTCACCTTCTGTGTACATCGCGAGCTGCCGCTGTATATTACAGACACTAGTAATATTAATCTTTACATTGTATTCAAATAATAATAATAATAATAATAATAAAAAAAAATGTATTATGTTATATTAAAATATTATCAAGATTCAAGACTTTATATCAATCCCGACAAAAACATTCCACCAAAACAACGTTAGGCGGAGTGTTTTTAATGGTATAACAGTCAATTTTTGACGATACCTTATTATTTGTTAGTCATACTGTTACGTGACTAGAAACAAGTAAAAACGTGTTTTAAGGTAGAATACATTATTAAGTAATAGCTTTTTTTTTTTTTAAAACACTTAAGTAAATTGATTATGGTAGTTACAGCCGAGTACACGACAAAAAATACTCGATTTTCAATTTTAATAATAATATGATATCGTGATTGAGAGTTCATTGTGTGTTCAAGAATGACGTGTAAACACACTGGCGACACCATAGATATTAAAGAATATAATTTCTATAATATATATGGCGACAAAATATCGGTAAAACTATCAAATTATGTGGTGGAGGTCCTCCGTCAGTCGTCGTGTCGGATAGTGCATTGTAATGCGGTCCACGGGGAATACTATCCAATGAAAATATGTTGAAAATACGTTAAACTAATTCATAGCGAAGTCAGTTATAACTCTGTTGGTATTGTTAAAAACGATTTAGAAAATGCAGCATTGCTCTTCTATGTAAAATTTCCAAATTGATGGTTGTATTTTCAGGCTTCATTATTTAACTACGAATTTGCAATGATTTCTCGAGAAATTTTTTTTTCGTGAATCGTGCTGCTTCTTATACCCGGCTAGTTTTCCCGCGTGTTTTGCCTAAGGCGCACTTTTATTTTTACAATCAGCGTGACCCTACCGGGTCGTTGGATATGTCATTATAAAACATTTTCTCATAATAAATTATTATACCATGTGTTCAATTTTAAAGGTAACGGGAAATATTTCGATCGCGTGACCTTGAATTTGATTCGGGGTTTTTATACTGCCTATAGGACTTATAAATACATCTGTTTTTGATAAATTCTAATTTTTAATTATTTTTATCAGCGCATGCGCAGTAAAATAAAAAATTCTTAAATAAGAACCACTACTTTAAAGACTATTTTTTCTGAACAACTTTGATCTTTACAGTTTGTTGATAATTTAGATATTATCTTCAACATTTCCGTTATTATGACGGCAGAAAGTTTTTAATTAGTAAATTCGTAAATATCGCGCATTTTTCAACTCTCTGTCTTAATTACACATTTAGAATTATAGAAATTATTATTTTTTTATAAATTCGATGTAACAATAAATACACTTTGTAGTTATAATAAAAATAAACTGTTATAATAATACCTATAAATGTGTAACTAAGATAGAGAATTGAAAAATGCGATATTTACGAAGTCACTAATTTAAAACTTTCTGCCGTCATAAAAATGGCAATTTTGAAGATATCAACAAACTGTAAAGATCAAAGTTGTTCAGAAAAAAATAAAGCAATCGAAATCCGGTCTTAAAAATAGTGGTTCCTGTTTAAGAAATTTGTATTTTACTGCGCATGCGCTGATAAAAATAATTAAAAATTAGAATTTATCAAAAACAGATATATTTATAAGTCCTGTAGGCAGTAAAAAAACCCCGAATCAAATTCAAGGTCACGCGATCGAAATATTTCCTGTTACCTTTAAAATTGAACACACGGTATATTAATTGTATAATATTCGATTGAAATATCGAAGATTCGTATTGTATGTACGACTTCGGTAGTCACGATGTACCCTAAGTGCCGCCTCCGGTGCACGATATCATATTATTACCGTTGTCGAGGTGTAAAATAATAATCATATGCACACTCCTCTCTGATGGAATACCGCTGTTTGTCGCCATGCAAGATCGACCGGGCACATATTATATACTTAGGCCCGGTGATGGATCCGACCTGTCACCGACCCCATGTTTTCGCACCACTATTATTTATTTATTATATTTTATTCCGTCGCCCACACAATAATGAACACATGCATACGTTCGTGTCGTGTCTATGTATTTTCATCGCGACACACAAAAGCACGTCGTCTTATAACAATAACGGTCTCTTTTTCATCCACCTACATCAAAATATTATGTTTTCTTGCGATTTCACCGTACGCGTTTCCCGGCCGATGTTATATTATATATGTGTTTGCCTGGCCTTAGTCCTACAGCGATCGTACACGACGCTTTGGACGTCACAAGAGCCGCGTCACATAACGTTGTCATTATAATATTATTATTGTAGTTGTCCACCCAAAATTAGTTTGACATTTCAATGCGTTAGGACGCACCCCAATTATTGGAAAGGAATCTGAATTATTAATTATAATTGGAGTGCCTGGTGTTGCACAACTTGTAATACATATTATATACAGTAATTTATAATATATATATACAAGGCGATTCGCCAAAAATGCTCACCTCGAATTTTCCTTTAACTATGATTTTTTTTTTTTTTTATTTATTCATATTCTGATTTTTAAGTAAGTGCTTAAACTTTTTTTTTTTTGATTTTCAAGTTTTCAACACACATGTTGGCTTGCAGTTAATTTATTTTTCTATTTAAACTGAAAAAAATCATTTGCCACTTTCTGTAGGATTTTAAACGAGACTGTATCTGCATCTCTCTTAAATTGTGCTATGAAGGAGCTATATATGGTGTCGACGAGCTGTTATATTTCCCCCTTGGCCATACCACATAATAATATATATATATATAAGTGACACTCTGCAAGCGCATCAGCTACGATCAGCTACGCATCGAACTACGATTGGGTCCTTGTTTACAAGTTATTTAAAGTCCGAACCTCCGTGAAACATGGAAACGAGCCCACTCACCAACCTGAGTTTATAAGGTTGGCTTAATCGAGTTACGGACACGTCCTGCAAGACAGAGTCTAATTCGACGCAAAACACGGATGGAGGGCCTGTAACCGCGGTCAAACACAGACGTTCGTTTTGGAGCCGGACGAAAATTCGTCAGACGATTGTTTCGTTTTATCTTAATGACGATGCTTCTATTGGCAGCATAGATCAGTAAAATTTATATTATACAGTTTTGAAACGTCCTCTCACCGTTATACGTACCATCGTCGGATCTTCGCCATTTGTTTTGTGCCGTTTCACGGTCGTATGCCGTATAGGTAAAAAGGCAGGGCTTGAAACCGTTTTCAAAACCGATTTCAGAAACCGGTATAAACCGTTTTAAAACCGAAACCGAAACCGTAATCAAAACCGAAACCGGAAAAAATTGGATACCGGTATTAAAGTCAAAACCGAAACCGGAAAAAATTGGATACCGGTATTATAATTTAAAACCGAAACCGAAAAAAATTGGATACCGGTATTAAAGCTAAAACCGAAACCATAAAAAATTGGAAACCAGTATTAAATTCAAAACCGAAATCTAAAAAAATTGGAAACCGTTTTTTTTTTTTTTAACTGACGTGTTTTTAAATACTTGAATTCCATTAATAGGTACGCATAATTAATACTCATAATACAATTGAGACCATGATTAAAATGTTGATAACCATTTCATTATTCGCCAAATTTATTAGTTGCTTTAAGTAATATAATGATATAAATTTATAGTTACTAGCAAATACTATATATGACAATAGGGGAGAAACAATGATAATTGTATAGATGATAC
>NC_042496.1:1474552-1485756 GCF_005508785.2 Acyrthosiphon pisum | reverse complement strand
TTCATTGTTATTAATAAAATGCTACAAAAGAAAAAATTCGAACAAGGAAGAGGTTTGCATCAAAAGAAAGATAGTCTAGTGATGAATGTACTACATATTATCTTTAAATTTTAAACTGTTCTAATTGTAATCTAACTTCTAGGTTCCTTATAGCTTGTAATTTGTAGAATCAAATTAAAAAAATCACTCCTATTAAAACATTTCTCTTATTTGTATCACACATTCAAATAACTTATCAAGTAATTAAGTATAATAAAACCATTCAATTATAATTTCATATTTTCATGAATGCTTGGAAATCCGTTTTTAAAAACGTAAAAACCGGTATACAAAATCGAAATTACATTTTTAATACCGGTATTGAAAAATTAAAACCAAAACCGAAAAATTTAGAAACCGGTATGCAAAACCGAAATTTATTAATACCGGTATTGCTAAGTTGAAACCGAAAAATTTAGAAACCGGTATTCAAAACCGAAACCGAAACCGAAAATTTTAGAAACCGATATTGAAAACCGAAACCGAAACCGAAACATTTAGAAACCGGTATTCAAAACCGAAACCGAAATTTCTTAATACCGGTATTGCTAAGTTAAAACCGAAATCGTAAAATTTAGAAACCAGTATTCAAAACCAAAACCGAAACCGAAATTATTTCAATCGGTTTCAAGCCCTGTAAAAAGGTATATTAACTTTTAACTTTACTTTTTAGCTGAAATAATATTTGTTTATATTTTTTTAAATGAGCTTGACTCCGACAACTTAGGCTGTTGGCTATTTTGTTTGTTTGTAGGTTATTAGTAGGGGGAGGAACGGTGGAAAACACGTTTTGTATGTGTGGCAAGGATTCGTTGCTAAAAATCCTAAAGTACCATCTTGATCCAATTTGATAAAAGATATAAGGTATTATATGTTGAAATTGAAGCACTCCTTCTGGTAGAAATTTTGTATAGAGGATATATAAAAAAAAAAATAAACACCATTGTAAAACCAATAGCTTCCTCGCTTAACTCAGAATCTAAAATATTTAAAAATATAATTTTTTAATAAAAACGTTGTTTTTTAAATAACTTGGAACTTTGTAAAAGAAATATTGTCAAAGTCATTAATACTTTTTGAAATAATGAGTGTTTCATGATAAAAGAATCACCTTGTATCCGGTACACATATAATATTTTATATCCCAATTGAAACCTAACGTTTTGTTTTTTTATATTAATTATATATATTTAAGCAATGTATAACAGTGTACTTTAAAATTTAAATTTAATAAAAAATTTTAATTAATGATTCCGTGAATTCGCATCAAATGGTATACACGGGGATTTCCCATATATAGCTCGGAAGTACTTGGTGAGTTGCGCTTCCGATGTTGATAAATTCGTCATTATACTGTGTGCAGTGTGCTGCGCCTTATAATTTTTAACAATGGTTTCGAAGCGATGATTAACCAGAAAACCCTTCGATCGCTGTTAATTTGGATCATTATGCGAAAATTAAAATTATGGTTCAATAAATCAATTATATTATATTTTTTTATGAATTTGAGTTTATTAACTACGGGAGTCGATAATAACGAAGAGAATTATTGAAAAGTCGACAGACGTACAAAATATATATTTATAAAATAGGTTGTATATTATGTAAAAATAATTTGTCGTCACATAATTTCGCTGAATCAGCGAGAAATGGTGACAAAAAAAAAAAAATCTAATGCTCTTTTTTGTTACGCTCCACAACCCACGCGTATTGGAATTTACAATAAAAATAATAATAATTGAACATACGTTTTTGTGATTTAATAGCATTGTTAAGCGTACGACTTAAATTTATCGTTTCTTTAATCAAATTAAAATTTGTTCAATCGCAGTTTCTGGTGTACATACTTAATGAGTTGTACGTTGACGAGTTGCAACTACCCAAGTAATAATCGTCTTATCTAGAATTTATATGATATTTATATGATCTATATAGTCAAATCGTGATGGTTCAGGACACGACTTGTGCACAATGTACCACAATGTACCACAATGTACCACACTGTTGGCATAATGATAAGTTTTTAAACAGAACAATGGATTTTTTTTTAACAATAATTACAATAATTATAACACTTGCGATGTAATATAGACTATTTAATTTTTTAATTCGACGGGATATTATTTTAGATACAACTTATAATAATGGGAAAACATATTGTAGTTTTTGTCTTTCGCTCGAATTGCCATAATAATTTTAAGTGAGTCGATTTTTTTTTGTCTTTACAAAGTTAATATATTAATTAATCATAATATTAAGTTCAAAAGTGATTAATAATGTAATTTATGTTAAATTATATTGTCACGGGTAACGTGGGTTTGTTTACGCACGTTTTTAGACTTTTAAAGGATGTACTTGAGGGCATACGTAATTATATTTTAATGTAAACGACAAATGTTTGACTTTCAATCGGACTAATAATAAATATATTATATCCTAATAATAAATGTACACTCACATAATAATTATACATAATAGGTACTCGTGTGTTTTGATATAGCGTCGTATTATGATGTATTTGCATAGATAGGGAGAGAAAGATAATATCACAAGCACTCCATCGTATCAATTATTTTGGATAAAATAGTTTTCATCAAATAATAATACTGTCGAGTACGCGAACGGTGTCGACGCGCGGCCAATAATGTCGAAGGACTTTGATGTTTTGATATTTTACCTATAGTTAATGTGATTCGTCACGAGGTAGTATATATATCGATTTGCTTTGTCCATCCCTTACAAGTTATAACTGCAATTTATTAGAATACCTATGTTATGAACAACACGTGAAATCGTTAAATTAGGAATAATAAATCGGCATGTGAGTGTGCACATTTGAGCGAGGTATTGGAGGTGGCCGAAAAAATGTTTAAATTTTTGCGATGACAAGAAGAAAATAATATAACAAATTGCGTTAGTATATAATATTATATTATTGTTCTCGGCGCCCTCTGTGTCGTGCGTATCCTTCCCGGATATCTTTTAAGGAAATGTTGTGTTATTTAAAAATTATTTTTCCCTGTTGGTTGCCTAATTGATTATTCCTCGATTTAAATCCATTAGTCCAACCGGTTTAAATATCAAAATTCTGCTTAAGTCTCTCAGCTAATTCATTAGTATTGTCTACTGTATACTCGTGTGTCTTGATAGCATCGTATTATGATATTATATTTGCATAGACAGGGAGAGAAAGATGGTATCACAAGAACTCCATGTTATCAATTATTTTGTGCGTCGGATAAAATTGTTTTCATCAAATAATGATACTGTCGAGTACGCGAAGGGTGTCGATGCGTGGCCAATAATGTCGAAGGACTTTGATGTTTTGATATTATACCTATAGTTAATGTGATTCGTCACGGTATAGTATTTACATACATATCGATTTGTTCTGTCCATCCCTTATAAGTTATAGCAATTTATTAGAATATGTTAACCCGTGGTAAGGTTAGTCCATGTTTCGAATCCCCTCCTGGTTGTCTAATTGATTGTTCCCCGATTTAAATCTTTGATTTCGACCAGTTTAAATATCAAAATTCTGCTTAAGTCTCGCAGCTGATTCATTAGTATTATAAATTGAAAAATCGATCCATTGTTCAAGAGATTCAATGATGTAGGATACTTGTGTTTTATGCCGTCATCAACGATGATAAGTTTTTTTTTTTTAATACCAAAAAATAAACTTTATTACTCCCTACTCTTTTTCTAACAACGCCATAATAAAATATTTTATTATATAGGAGAGCTTTCCCGGAACCTTCAATGTTGAGTCATTAAACCAGGTTTGCACTGCAACCAGTGTCATTATAAAAAGTGTATACTGCACATAGTTAAATTTATTGCCATACGGAATATTTGACGACTAAAATATTGATATTATCTTAAAAATTATACCGATGTGCCTAAGAGCCATTCGCTCTGTCATAATGATGAGAAAAAAAAACGGCGGTGGAGATATTTTGGCGGTCAACTTATAAAATGAACGTTATATTTTTTATAATATATAGTATACATGAATGATGGAGTTCACTAAAGGAAGTGGTGAAAAATGTTGTGGCTTAAAGCTTTTGTATATTGTCTTTGTCTGCGCAGACGTATATATTCCTATTGAATAATTCATAGCCGTTTTACATGCGCTCACAAAGCTATCGTCGCGGTTGAGCGCAATTATATTGTATAGAGACGTTTTCTTCGAGCGAATTCAAAAGAATAGCCGAATCGAAGTATTTCGATGAAAAAAAAAAAAACAAAAATTAAATTAAGCATTTTCTTTGACGCGGAGTAAAACACGGAGAAAAATTGAAATTTAATTTAAATAATTTTACTTCGTCTCCGTTTCGTGCGTATCGCGCGGCATCCTTTTCCGTCGGCTCGTGCGGTATATAAAGGTAATTTTATGGATTCGTATAATACATATATTATATTATGTGTGTGTGTGGGTGTGTGCGTATAAAGGGCAAACCGTTGGTGTAAATTAATGGAATGGTTGTTCCTCCTTTCTTACGCGTTCGCAAAAGCAATAATATAATAATACCGTAGACGCTGACAAAACGCTCATTTCGTTCTTGGGTCGCTTGTGCAATAATTTGCGGAATTGCAGTAGAAATGCAGTGTGTGCGAAGTCACTTGCTGTGGGTCGTGAAGAATTCTTATCGAACACGCCGCTGCAATAAATTTGTATCAGTGATGTAAATGTAGCCACTAATGAACCGCTCAGCCAGGGGCCGGCAATTTAACTCTATGGCGATCCAGATAATTTAAAAAAATTTCTCCCGGTTCAGAAAAAACTCGAATAGTAGTTAATGATAAATGTATTCATTTGTGTGTTGAAACACAGTTTAAGCTGTTTAACGCAAATTATTTAATATGATAGTGGTATATAATATGTTAGCCAGTTTCTTAAAATTCGGTACCTATACTCTCGGAGAACAACAAATACGCAGGGTGTTTTCAAAGTAGAAAATGGAGATCATTTAATCTTGAACGATATTCATTCTTTAAAAACGTCATTTTGGAGAACGAATTTTTAGATAATATGTATGTACCGTAAACGCTTACAAAACGTTCATTTCGTTCTTTGGTCGCTTGTAAAGTATTTTGCAGAATTGCAGTAGAAATGAAGTGTGCACGGAAGTCACTTGCTGTGGGTCGTAAAGAATTCTTATCGAACACGCCACTTCAATAAATTTGTATCAGTGTGTAACCACTAGTGAACCGCTAAGCTATGACACATAGTATTAATATTATCATAGTTTATGGCGAAATGGTCGGCCGTGTCTAATGATTATGATAATATTTTGATTATTATTAGTTATCACGGAACAAAAAAATTATGGATGGGTACATGCGTACAATGCGATTCTATCTCGACTTTCACCTCGACTATCTCAGAAGACTGTTCAAAAATCTGATTTTTAGCAATTTATTACGATAAAATGCGATAATATTACTCATACGATTGCCACATAATATTGCTTATCTACAATATAATATACAACACATATAATAGGTAGGCTATTATATTTTATTTGATGAATTTATTGAACAAAATATGACGATCCTTGAAATTATTTTTTTAATCTCGACGACTCATGACTAAAGTTATTTATTTTGATAATATGTGGTTTGGAGTCAATATTACGTGTCAAGTGTGCACTGTTAAGAAACGCAGTCGTCGACGACTAGTTTTCGTAGGGTTGCAGTCAGGCAACTTGTTACCCCCACCCAGTAAATTGTCTTCATACCTGCTGTTTAGTATCACCGCGTCTCTGCACACATTCCGACTGTCCTCAATAAAACGTATATTATTATGTCTGATAAATTAAAATGCTATTTATCGTAAACCGAAATTCCGAAGACAAAAGACATTTGTTACACTTCTATATGCATAACAGTATAGTATGTGTACACTATCATTATGTCATTATTTCGAAGATTTTGGTTTTTCCTGTAATAATAACAGGTATATATAATCAGTATAAAGTTTGATACTGTAAACTTACTTGCCAATCTCATTAACATGGGGGAAATTGTTTAGGCTGTACACGCTCGAACAAGATTTCCAGAGGGGCACTGCGTCACCACTACAATATGTTGAACTTTCCGTAATGGTTTTCTGTTCAACTCTACACGGACTAAATGGTAGTATATAATATTATACAGACTAAAATACATTAACATGTTATGATATTATTACGGGCGAGGCGTTAGAATATTTCGATTGTTTTCCCATCAATTATATTATTTTTTATACGTTGCGCGTCGTTCTAAAAAACACGTGTTTACAAAATATGTTTACTGAAATATGATAATTTTCCCCATTCCCATTTTATTATAATAATAATATGTCGCACACAACACAAGAAATAGGTATTATGTATTAATAATGAATGAGTTTTATGCAAATAAAAAAACAACAGGCGCATAAATATTATAATATTTGTTAAGTATCATATTATAATATACCTATATAATATCTCCCACTCGCGTTATTGTCATAATACAAAAGCCGAGCATAAACTGTTATTTATATGTATATTGTGTCTTGCACTCGAGTGTATTATAATATTGTAATAATTATCGAACAATTAAAAATAATAGAGCACCTAGAAGGTGAAGGACAAAATGTGAAGTACTCGCAGGAAAAACTCAAACACTCGTTCAAATATATTATGTTGGAAAGTCATCTGCAGTCAAAGAGCGTATATATTTACAAACTAAATTATAATTTCGATACAGTTTGTATATAATATATTGTAAATTCGTATATTTAATACGTTTAACGAATTGAGAAATATAATAATAGAAGGCACCGGATTGAAATTAATTCAAAAGCTATCATAAATTGGCGAATTTGAATAAAGACTGCAAGTAGAACTTGGATTATTTAAAATTGGTTGCAACAACATAAGTGCGTAATGTTATAAGATCATTAATATTGTATAGGTAGTTTGAATGACAGTGAGAAAAAATATTTAACATTGATGGCACTTTTAAACTTTCTACTTTCTACTTATTACTTTTTTTTGTTCATATTAAATCAATTATTTAATCCAAGAATTGTTCACCGATAGTGCGTGAACTTAGTCGGAAGACTTTCAAGATTGGTCCTGCGAATGCATTTTTGATAAGAAGATTTATATGTTTATAGAAATAAAGGCGCCAAAGCCATTTATACTGTGGGGGTACTTTTGGAAACAGCATAAATGTGTAAATATAGAGTGTATTGTATGATTGGCTGATACAGAAATGTCCTAAAAATAGATATAAATTATATGATTAAATTTAAAACCTTAAATGTTTATAATCTTGAAGTGTTTTGATAGAACACTGATTGTTTAATTTGTTTTAAATTAGCTCAATAGGGATCGTCAGGATATAATATTATGGATATAATTATAATTATATTATTATATTAATGAAGCTGTTTGGAAAATAAAAATCATATGTTATGTTATGTTATTAATTTCAAGCAATAAGCATACTACGCAAAATCACAAATAATGATTTTATAAGATCGCAAATATAAAATTATTATTGGAAATAAAAATATTAATTATTTAATATTCTTAAGCCGATACCAAAAGAGTAAAACTCTCTGTATAATATATTTAGCTATATAATATTGACTACATATAAATATTAAATAAACATTTATTTTATATAACGGAAATAGAATTATTAATGATACCTATTCGTTTGAATCACAATTTTTTTTCCTGTTCTAAGTTTAGTTACTTGAAATAGATACTATACAGTTCAACATTCCATAATATTATATTTGATCGTTTAATTTCACAGATCATCGCGTCACTTCAATGTCCTGAATTCGCGTTATTATTTTAGTAAATAACGCGAATACAGGAAATTTACTGAGTTAGTTTTAATTTATCAACACTTATAAAATTAAAATAATTTTCTATAACTTATCACAAAGCATCAAACTATTTACACAACCACATTAAGCAGAGACACATCAGTCAACATGATAATTAAATAGTCGAACAATTATGTATTAATGTATTTGTACGAAACCCAGATATAATGTCTTTAAGTATAAATTCAATTTAACAGTATAATATTTATAATAAAAATAAAAAGCAGTTCGTATTCATACTGCAGACTACAGACAACACGATTCTTATCGCGAGTTCTGTCTTTCATATAGCTACGATAGCAAAACGCTTTCAACATACCCAGGTAATTATGGTAATTACTTTAAATACCGTAGGCACTTGTAATAGACAAAAATGACCCGGGCGTAAGCTCAAAACACAAATATATGCACTCAAATAAAAACGTTTGTTGAAAAGCCTATCAATTCGCCAAAACTACTAAGCACAATAAAGCCAGTAGTTGAGACGGATTTATATAATATACATATAAAAAAAAATATATAATCTAAGTGTATATTAATTTGTATGTTATATTAAGTATAATTTACTGTCTGTTCTTTGTAGTATAATGTCAGATATTATACTACATAAAGAATAAGAATTGAACACCTATAGATTCTATAGGTGTTCAATTCTTGCGATCCGACGAATCAACAGTTCGCAGTGATGCTACTAAATTGCATAACCGCTCCGCCGTGTCAGAAATAACAACCTACCACAACGTTTCCGAACGGTTTCGCCTTGCACTAGTGGACTACTGTGCACGACAATTTTGTGTCGTGTTATGGTTTTGGTTAGTGAGAGATGAAGTTATGTAAAATCTCAAGAAATGGTTAATTTTTTTAGTCTTTTCGAATTAATCCGGACAGTCCTACACCTCGGAAAACCGTTTATTCTGCTCGGCGTTAAGTTAAATTTACGATTACAACTAATGACGCTTGTTGTCGAGGCCCACGGGAAACTATAATTATTACAAGTATAACAAAAAACTTTAAACACCGAATGCCGAATACCGAGGCGGAATGAGTAATTTGTATTTATAGCGCTGTCGCTACACGAATCCGTGTACATCGGTTTTTATTAAAAAAAAAAACCAACCGGGACCGTATAGCGGGTGCAAATGTAAAATGCAAGCACATCAAAAAAATATATCAGAGGGCCGAGTTTTTAATAGTCAACGCATATAGTATTCTGGATCTGCGAATTACCCGAAGACGAGCGTCGGTATATACGCACGCATTGATATAATAATATATAAATAGATATTCCGGCTTACGGTATACAGGTATATACCTACACGCATGCATACATTAAACGCAAATGGAACACTACGACCCTAATCTCTGGGGGAGACCCTTTATTACGCCAGACGTCTCGGCGGCGGCGGCTGACGCGACCGAATGAATCACCGCACGCCGGCGATTGGTTTATTAGCGCCGCGGTGTTTGGTTGTCAGACCATAATGTATAATATACGCGCGCGATGCCCCGTCGACGGGCCCTCGTGGGGTGGGTGGTGGTGGTGGGTGCCTTGTGGTGGACGGCTTTGGGTGGTGGGTGGAGGTGCAGGTGGCACGCGTGTGTATTATATTATTATTATTACTGTTGTTCATTATTTAACTGCCGCGGGCCTGCGGATCCCCAAACTTCGCACTGTCGGACGCCGTCGCAGTCTGTTGTTGATTTCCTTTAAAAATTCAAAACCCGCGGTACCCAAGACTATGGCTTTGTAATAAATATACACGTGGTCGGGCACGGCGGCGCAATATCAAGCCGCAGACGTATTAAAATTTCAAATCCGATGAATTTTTTCGTTTTCGGCGCGCGATTGATATTAATAATATGCTTTTTCCGAGCGCAGTTTCCACATTATTTCAGTACGTCGTATGAACTTAAAATACAACTATAATATGCGAACCGTGCATAGATATCAAGACACGGATAGGCCAGAGATGGCAAACATTTATGACAATCGTACGCTGTTTTAGTGACACACTCGATTTGTTTTTTTCTATCATTCGAGCTATCGATAGATGAATTCTCATGTTTAAAAAAGATTCATCAAATTAGTCGACATGCAGAGAAAATAAAATCCAACCAACATTTTTATTCAACACGCGAGTACAGAAGGGTTCGCCGTCCTTATAGGATAGGCCGTTTGTGCGTATCATATGAGCACGAAAATGTTATATTTTGAAGATGTAGAGGCCTTATAACACAAAATATAGATATATACAATATAATTTATGATAAGACCTCTGCTGAATAAGGACCGATGATAAATACAGTCTTTCTTTCTTCCCCATTCTGGCACAATTACCTCTATTTTACACCTCTGTTGAAATATTATTATACCTACTGGGAAAGCCTAATTTTGGAAGAGGGAAAATTATAATAATTTTATGTGACGTCTGTGGAACAATTTTATTCACAGATATTATTTCTGTTGATTTAATGGCGCTCACGATTTTGACATTCATAAATTTACGAATTATTATCGTAATTCAGTGCCGTAAATTTTAAACGTAAATAGAACTCAATGATATCTAAATGCATATTATATCCGGCGTTGTGGTTCAAGTGCGCTGTATACATACTAAGCCATGGTTATGCCAAACCACATAAGTTAATTTAATTTCAATATGATTAGTATGATTAATAACCAACATATATCGTGTGTTTCAATTTTAATTGTTTGCTCTGATTTTAATACAATGTATTATGTATTATTGTTTACAAACTACAATGACAATTATTATGATTGTCAATAGAGGTAACAGTTGTTGTACCATAACGTAGTAAATTATTTTAAAAGCTTTCGATTTAATTGAATCGCAGCATTGAGCACTTGCACGGGACGATAATATCATAGTTTGTGTAAACTTTTAAGAACGGTAATTTTGTTTAAAAGTAATTATTTTAAAAATATTCGTGACCAAAGAGAATAATATCGGTGTACAATATCGCTCTGGTATCGTTTTTATTTCCATCATCGTTATCGATAACAATTTGCTAACTTTCAGACGTTTTAAAACTCGAGACAATTTTATTACATTATTAACCGACGCATAATAATATTTTGTCGGTGGATATACCGTTAATAAATCGAGTTGCCGAAGTCTAGCACAGTAGCCCCGGCTACTTACTTTATAAATATTTGACTGGTATATGATTTGCATATTATTATTATTACGATGTCGTAATGACAAGCCACGCGCACATAAAATGTACGACGACCACATAACGGATATCGGGCGGGGGGGGGGGGGGG
>NC_042496.1:1442681-1474502 GCF_005508785.2 Acyrthosiphon pisum | reverse complement strand
GGGGAGGGGGAGGGGGGCTGGAGTGACGGTTTCCGGCATGGTATTTTTTTGCTTATTTGTCGAAAAATCAATAGATACTGTGTATACACACGCCGCCGTGCATGCACACGCATATAAATCAAACTTTAGAAAATTCCTGTAGAATCTTTACTGCGGCGCACTAATGAAAAAAGTTCAGTTATTTTCTCGGGACAAAGTACCGGCGTGCCGGTTTTACTCGATTTAATCTACGGGACGTTTTTTTTCCCCTATCCTCCTCCTCCTCCTCCTCCTCCTCGTCCGTTCACATGGCCGATCGCTTGCATTCCTTTCCCGCCCCATCCCATCGTCGGGTTTTTTTTCCAGTCACCCGTCTGTTTGCTTTTTCTAAGCTTCCAGCCACTCGTTACCCCCGATACAACTCGTTCGACTTCCCCGCCACTCCGCCGATACAAGACACGCGAAAAGGAAGTAGGTTTCCGATATCACACACACACACACACACCCCGATCTCCTCTAACTTACCTTCAGGCGCGCGAGTGTGTGTGAATGTGTATAATATATACGTGCACACACACGCACACTCACGCCCACAAGGTATATCATTTCGGTCGACCGGATATACGACTGTGACGGGCCGGAAAACCCGCAGACTTTGACGGGGCGAAAGCAGCTTATTCGCCTACTCGGTTTCACGAGTATACGCGACCGAGATGAATCGAAACTTCAATCTTTAATGACGGTATACCTATTGTTAAGATATCCAACGATAATATTACATCATCTAACGTAATATAAACCTAGACCGTCCGGCGGGCACTAAATATGCCTACTACCCCCTTCCCCACTACCATCGGACTAAATCTGCGATGCACCAGACCGGCATTGTTTCGGCTGATGTTAACTGAGTGTGCTATATAGAAATAGCTGCTGCGATGATGCGACAGAAGCCATTCGATGGCGGGGAGGTGCAACAAGGGCCATGCGCGAAAAACTTTTGGCTCGACACGAACGGATTTTTAAAATAATTAAAAACGATGCGGTGGTGTATTACGCGTTTGCGTATTATTTATTATTACAATAATACCACCGACGACGACGACCGGTGGGTACACACTACACAGCGAACGGATTCCATTGAAATAGCAATTAATTTCACCTTTAATATCCATTGCCGCCGCGGTGCTTATTGGTTCGGTAGGTTTTATTTAATTAAAATCAAAACTCGGGCGACTCGGCGGTGGCAATTCCTGTCTGTGTCGTCTCGGGTATTGTGTAAGAGCAATATTTGCGAGACGGCGGAGGATAAAGTTTTACTTCGGCAGCGGTATACCCCGCCGATCTTTGTCTGTTTCTCTCTATAATATCTTTGATTTTATTTTTTTTTTATGTCCGTTTCTCTCCACTGTGAAAAGCGATTAGACAACGCACGCACTACCACTATCCCTGTCGTTTATAATGATTTATAATACTCATATAAGTAAATAGAAAAATATCGTAAAATATACAAAAAAAAAATGGTACGGTTCGAAGTATGAATTTTACGAAAGTTACAAGTATCAAATTATTATAATTATTAGAATGATTATAATTATTTGTTTTCGTTGTTTTCAAGTTTACGTAAATGATTATCTTTATTGTTTATTTATTGATAACTAATCAGACCATTAGGTAATTTTTATGTTTTAAAAATTGGAATAAAACATAAAACATATTATTTGTAGATACCAAATAAAATGAAATACAATAATAGACACGCAAAAACAACTTTTGTTTATAACTGAATAGTAAAAACATTGCTTAACAATATGTTTGGGCCACAGAACTAGGTTAAAAACAAGAATTCATAAAAAATGCGGAATGTTGAATTATGTTGCATGGTTTTGGTCATAATATGTGGTTGAGTGGGATGAGAATTAAAGAGGGGATGGTTTAAGGGAGAAGCATACAGGAAAACGGAAATTAATATTGGTGGAGGCCTGCAGGGGCATTGTACACCACTGAGAACACTTCATTACATATTGCATCTAATTTACTTACCCATACTATAACATACGTCATATTGTACAATATTTGCTATTGGATCGCAGCAAGCAGCGAACAAATAGTAATCTTACCAAACAATAGTATTAAATACCGTCTAGAGAGACTATATCCTTAGATTAGATGTAGTCAGATTGATTTGATTTCGTGCATGGTCATAATATTCAATGTCTTAAAATAAATTACTCATTTCGCATAATATACTTACAGATACGAGACTCCAATAATGTAATATTATGTAGAAAATATTATGATTTATAATATTATAAGACGTCGATTATACCAAAAAAGGTATTTATATACTATATTATAATGTATAACAATATGATTTTTCTTTCTTGTGTATGGTATGCTTACAATTTAAACTTATTCATTTGACTCATAAACTCATGACCATTATATTGTATCCAATTATATAATACATGTTTTTGAAATGCTCTTATGGCGTGTTAAACGTTACGATAATTGTAATTTACATCAATATTTATTCTTTTTTTAATTACAGAGTTCAATCGACCAGAGCTGTTAGTCTAATATACCGAAACCATGAAGGAACGCCCTATATCTGTGGTGGCAAACGATTTGATCGTGTTCGACTGGTCCACTATATATTTTTAAGTCAGTCGATACTTTCACTCGATTTTTCTATATATTTTTAGATTCTGAGTGGAGCGAGGAAGCTATTAGTTGTATAATGGCGTTTATTATTTTTATTTTTATATCCTGTATACAAAATTTCTACCAGAAGGTGTGTTTCGATTTCAACATATAGTACATTATCTTTTACCAAATCGGATCAAGATGGTACTTTAAAGAGGTTATTTTTCGATTTTCTCAATAGTTATTTAATGCCACGCGAAAAACCACTGAAAAATTACAAAAAAACGCTAAAAATGGGATTTTAATTTCCAAGGCCTTGTTTATCACCATAGAAACGATTAAAAAAAAAGCAGGTAAGTGGATGTCGCTCAGCTGTAAAGTAGATTACAAGTAGGTCATTGTATAATGGTTGTATTAGACTTGAATTCAATGATATAATATATGATATAAGAAAAACGATTCTGAGCGGAAACGGTTTGTCAGTCTGGATATTTTATATTTTATTATTATTTATTTTATCATGTAAGTTGAATTAATATTGAAATATTATAATTTTTTATTCAATTCTATGGTGATAAACAAAGCGTTAGAAATTAAAATCCCATTTTTAGCGTTTTTTCGTAATTCTCCGGTGGCTTTTCCCGTGGCATTAAATAACTATTGAGAAAATCGAAAAATGACCTCTTGAAAGTACCATCTTGATCCGATTTGCTAAAAGAGAAGTTACTGTATGTTGAAATTGAAACACTCCTTCTGGAAGAAATTTTGTATACAGGATATAAAAATAAAAAAAAATAAACACTATTGTAAAAACAATGGATTCCTCGCTCCGCTCAGAATCTAAAGTTACAATATTATAATATTAATTCAACTTACATGATAAAATAAATAATAACAATATAAAATTCCAGACTGACAAACCGTCTCCGCTCAGAATCGTATTTCGTAGACAATGATATGATATCATTGAATTCAAGCTGAATACAATCCATATACAGTGACCCAATTGTGACCTAATGTACAGCCGAGCGACATCTACTTACCTGCTTTTTTTTAAATCATTGTTTATTTATTTATTAAATTTCAACGGATTTTAAGATATTAAGATCCAAATACAATGTAATATATGGTACAAATATACAGTAATTAAACTGATAATAATAATAATACAAATGATACAAAGTACAATAATAATAATAATATGTTAAATACATTAAATAAAAAAAAATTCTATTCACATAATTACTAAAAGATTTCAAAGTAGTAAAGTTAAATAAATACATTTTTGTTACGTTCACTAATGACATAATTCTGTTTGTAAGCGAGGCTAAAGCATAATTTTCTAAAATACATATTATAAAATAGTAGTAGACCTAGTTATACACTGAGGGATATTAAAATTGAGAAAACTTAATAGTTCTCGACAGTCAATTATATAATCATTTACAAGTTTCAATAAAAATTTTAAATCATTTATTTTTCTTTCTTCTTGTAAACTTACAATGTGAAACAAATTGTATAATATCTGGTAATATGACATTTGAAAGCTAAAAACCTTAAATATTATAAGGTTCTTATAAGTTTCTTATATTATTATCTAAGCTGTGAATTTGATATTTTATGCGAGGGGAAAAAACCACAGAGTTATAAGTTTTTAAAGCAACTGGATCAGTGAAATCTTTACAGTTCCTTGTAATAAAGCCTAATATCATTGACGACTTACTTGTCGTATGTAATAAGTGTTTAACCCACGAATTCACTACAAAACAATATTTTACCAATTATTCATCTTACAGTGCAATGAAAATTTACGAGAGTAAAATATAAAATAATAAGGATGACCAAGTTCACGATCGGCTGACCGAAATCAATCGTGACAACCCTCTAAAACTCAGAAGTCAATCAAATGTCCATTAGCGTTAGCCACATCTGCTATATAAATACCGTATATCTGTAGGTACCCATTAAACGTCAATAGATAATAGTGTATCCATTGCAATATACTTAAGCCGCTATTATTATTTATTTGTGAGATCACTTTAGCAATAACGAGACTTGTTCGATTGAATAATTGAAATTATTTTTCCAATCAAATTATTATTTATATTTCAACTGAATTTTAGTGGTCGTGGATGTAGTTAAGTAATATAGAATAAGATTAAATATTTTATCAAGTGATCCCGCCGAATGGAAATTAATGTATACGTTTTATGATAATTTAAACAAAATATAATATTAGTTCAGATGCGTTTATTTATCTAAAGTTATTAAATGCGTTCAAACCATGAACTGCAGGAAGTGACTCCGAGATTGGCGAAGAGATGAAAACGATCGATTAAAGTTTAATTAAATTCCCCAAATTACAATATATTACTTATACCCCATAATTGTTTGTATTTATACGTGTGTACGATGGTTGAACGTGAGGTAGTACAATTTAAAATGGAAATAAATAACGACGAGAAGAAAAAACCTTGTCCAGTGATGTGGTAATCGTATTCATTAGGTATTTTGTCTTAATAACAATTAATAATGTTATGGCATGGGCACAGCGTCGGTGATTTTCTCCACATCTGAAGGATTCCAGCCAAGCGCAACAGTTTTAATACTTAATAATATGATTATATAGCGTCATAATACAATCGATAATAGTTTCAAGTGAATAGATTGGTTAATTAAAACGATATATTCAACCTGAAAACTTCACGTGAATAATGAGATATTGTCGAAATAATGTTATGGGACTGGGAGTGATGCAGTGGACACGCAATTGACTTCAACTCGTACAGTCATCGATTCGATTCATTGCAAAGTGCAAAAATGTGTGTGCTTCCACAAGATCACCATTTTCCCTTGTTGTTTTCCGATTGCGTCATCCAATTTCCAACTAGGTCCCACTCCACTGGGTGTGAAGACCGCAGATGTCTCCTCTCGCAGGCGGGGGTAGTATCATGCATATAAATAGATCACATGATCTCCCTACTGCCCATTTGTGATAAGCATTGACCTTGATATATTTACGTTGAGACTGTAAGATCTTGAGATCGCATCAGTAAACAAATACAGAAAAAAAATTATAAACGTTAGGTATCAATTATTGTAACATCGTAACTAAACTGATTAGTAGCGAATGTCCAAAACAAAAAAACAAAAAAAAAACGATATACGACTATATGAGTTTTAAATGTTGAGTGATCTAAATATCTTCCAGAGATTGTTGTCCCTAAATAAAATTTAAGTTTAACATTTTGGTTCATGGCTGAGCAAAATATAATTATATAATTATTGTATAGCTGATAATATTATGTTATAAGATTTTAATTTAACAAACTATTCACCGAGTCGATTTGTGTATAATATTTAGTTATATTATTATGTTTGCGCTTTTCGTATCACGACGTTATAAGTAGTACAGCGTAGTAAATGGAGTTCCAGAGAAATGTGTTGATATAGGTACACTATAATGGGTACCTAAAAATATAATAATATTATGTAATATAATTTAATATTATAATGTTAAAATTACATATTATATTTTATATATTATATATTATATTTCAATACTATTTAAACTAATTGTATATTTTGCGAGTTGAAATATGAGATTTTAATTAAAATTCACAATTTGATATTGATAAATAAATGGTATACGTTTTAATTAATTGGTAAAAGTTTGTACCTACCTATAGTTGTTTAAACTTAAAAGTGAAGTTGAATCGTACCGAAATCATCATCAATGACGTAAATATTTCTTTAATGACATTTTCTTTAACAGATAAGTACAAATTATTTTCGAAACTCTTCAAAACAAAACGGTAAAATATATCTTTCATCCAGCAACAGCCAATCGCGACTGCAAGACGTACCGTTGATATAAATAACTCGTTTTCGTCGAACAAAATCGTTAACAAGTACTACAGCGTTACCATAATATTATTATAATATTAATATTAGCCTGTGCCAACATTAGACTCACACTACAATTAATTATTGTTGATTAATTATTATATGACAAAACGTATAATCTCGTGAATTGTTGGAACAAAATTACATTAGTATTGAATATTCGTTAATTTTAATTAGATAAAACAAAATGCGTATTATATATTCCAAACAATATGTTTTTGGTTGGTTTTTTTGTTTTTATTAAAAAACGAATAGTAACAAACTGATCGTACCTATTCAATAACTATTACTATCGATTTTCACGTCGGGCGCACATTACATAAACATAATATATGCTGTTCTTGTCACCGCTGCAGGACACTATGCCTATGATATGTTACGATATTTTACTATGTAAATTTATTTTTGTACGCATTCATTATAAATTGGCCGTCGTGTTCATCGAGAACGCGGTAACCTAGGTATACTGTTAATTAACGAAGTATGTTGTTACGTCGCATAAACATCGAAGAGACACGTAAACTTTATATAATAATATTGTAATCTTCAGATACGTCATCGTCATCTCGGGCGAATGTCGGTAAAGGACTCGTGTCTGCCCGAGGCTTGCCCTGCACAGATTGCGCAGCGAAGGTTCCACACACACACTCAAATTTCTAATTTTTTTTATTATATTGTCCGAGTGGGGTTTTCGTGTTTTTTTTTCTGAGATATTCCGCCTTTTGATTAAACATGGAAAAAAGAAAAATCATAATAGCACAAAATAGAATTCTGTAAAATGCCTACTCCTGCTTTTATTAGCTTACCGTCGTACGAGTCGTAGTGTGCTGCCCCTCCCCCCCCCCCCGAATAAATATCTACATTCTCGTCACATACAACGTCCAACAGTTTCTCCATAGGACCTCCCATCGTTCTGACAACCGTTTGAATATTTTTTAAATTATGGTTTTTTACATTTTTAATAATTTGTGGACTATAAATATACTATGTAATAATATCAAACGCAAAATTTACTACTCCGAAACATTTGATCAACGGTGACTCGATGTTTTTTCAATAATTTTATTTTATAATGTAATATTTTAATATCTGGGCTTGGGCTAGTATACGAGTTAATTAATATGTTTATTGTTATCGAAAATCCATTAGAACGATTATCGGAAAACATAATTTGCACGAGATATGTCTACGGTTCTCTTTTTTGTTTTAGTATTCATAATATTATAACGTTTTTTCCTATTTACACAAATTGCCAATTTAATCATATCTAAAATTGATAAATAAAAAAAAAACCAACATCATTGTTTTAATTCAAATAAACATTGTCCATTGGTCTATTAAATATGTTTAAATTATTAGATCAGATTACATCCACATACGTATATCGTTTGTAAGAACAGTTGTCATTTCTCTAAATAAATATTAATATAAATATAAATATATTGATAATTCCAACAGAAAATTATAATATGACTGTAGAACTTATGGTCCTAAACACATATTTTAAATAACAATGTTAATCAGTTTTGAGTACTAAGAAAAATGTTTATTTGAATACTCGTATAATATCTTACACATAGTTACGGCAATATAATTTAAAATGTAAAAGATAAATAAATACTGTTTCTATGAAGCATCACTATAAATATTTAATAATAATGAAACACCTTATAGAATTGTTTAATTCTTGAAATAAAAATAAAATAAATATTATGAAAGTTTTTTTAAACATTTTATCGTGGAATTTTCTTGATAATATTTTTTTATAATTTACGGTGATGTATTTTATATTTGTTCTTGGTATAATATACTCATAATAATGAACTACATATATATTATAATATTATTTACACTCAAACACTCGTTATGAAATTGGTTTTAATGTCAGTGCATATGTATAGTAATAATGTGGTGTAGTTAGTCCTGGCTTTTGTAGTGGACTTTTTTTTTAAAGCCGTTTAATTTCACGTCGTAATAATATTCGCTTCGGTTTTAACTATGGGCGATTTTTTTTATATTATCGTTTTGTCGTTCTCGTAATAATAATACGTATAACCGTACAGGGTCGTTGGGGTTAGGTTATAATATATAACGCAATTATAACTCAGAATATTAACCATTAGGCGAGGAATAATTTAATGTGTGTATGTGTATAATATTATTATTGCGCTCGTAATTGAAACACGCGTAAAACAAATGTCCGATTGAACGGTTTAAATGGTCAACATAATAGCGCAACAGTAATATTTCCGGGATCCTAACCGCGTGGCGGTGGTTGTAATATATTATTATTATGTTCTCCAAGAATCGGACGACTGGCCGCAGTTTTACATAGCATAGGTACGCTTTGCCGAAAAATCCTACAGCGGGAGGGTACATGCCACTACCCATCCTACCCTCGAGAGTCGAGAGACTCGTCGCTCGCCGTCTCTCCCCCTCTCGGCCAATAGTTTTTCTCTCCTCTCCCCCTGGTCCGAAGCCGACCGCGGTATAAAGTTAAAAACACTTTTATTGCCTTCCGAACGGGTCGTCCGGAGGTTTTTTTTTCTCCGACGACTCCCCCGGGCATTATGGGGCGGCGTTTTATTATAAGCGTTCGTCGAACGGTCAGTATGAGCGTATATGTATATACACGAGCGAGATGTCCGAAAAAACGACCGACGGCGTATAATATTCAGTATAAAATTATAATAAACCTGGGGAATCGTTTGATAATTTATTGGGGGGGAAAAAAAAAATCATAACAAAAGAAAAACCACCTGGTGTTCGAATCGATTCGACATTTTACTATGTTGTGATAACTGCGCACACAAACGAAGCTACAGGCATATCACGTCGCCGAAAAGTTGTCGATATCGTCATACTGTTTAAGTACAAAATATTCTACGATATCAAATCTATTCGCTAAGAGCTTGGACATAAGGATGAAATAATATTACGCGCGATTTGTGCTTTATTAAAACGAGATTGTTCGTTACTATTGTTCTACTTCTTTAGGCGCAGTCGGACATTGTCCTTACTTTTATTATATAATATTTTATTTTATCTTTTCCGTTGTGTCGCGGGTTATAGTGGTCACTTATATCAAATATTATATCGGTTAAGTATACATCAACTACACGCGAGGTTCACCTTAAGCTATTTCGTTCTCGTTACTGTGTCCGTATAATTCAGGCCGTTTGTATTCGGTGCTAACGTATTTAGATAAAATGATTATTATAACAATAACCAATAGTCTGAACCATGTACGTGCATAAATATTGTACGTGTACGACAATATGTTATGGTGTATTATGGTAGAGTGCCAAGTGGTAACGTATAAAATATTCGACAGTATAATAATAGAGTGGTACCTATAGGCTGTAATATTATCATATCCATAATGATAATAATATGCTGGTTCGGTGGTAAGAAAAAAATCAAAATTAATTTAAAAGTTCACACTGCTGATGCAATCTCAGCTACAATACCAGTTACCTCAGCTAACCTTATCATAGTTTATTATAATATCATACATTATTTACTATTATACAAAATACACACGTATTATCATTGATTATGAATATTATAGATGTACCACAGTGGGTGACCTATATATTTCTCATAATCAATGGTTATATAATATTATACATTACATAATATAGTTACAGGATGTAACAGAAAGAACTGCATTTTGGAATGACTTTTGTTCTAATCATTGTTTTTTAATTTTTTTTTTATATGTAAATTATAGCCTCTTGCGTTACACGTGTAATAAAAAAAAAAATTATTTTTATTTTTTAATACTGGAAATAAAACAATTTAAATTTGACTTAAATTTTTTTGAATAAATTCAAAATAGCTAATTTGTGAATCTCATAATAAGAATGATTTGGTTGGTAAAAATATTTATCTAAGTCCAGTAGTTTATTTTTTATAATTTTTTTAAATGTCAATATTTTTGTTGATTGAATTAATTTGGAACGCAAGAACTTTTTTTAAAAATATTATTTTTTGAAATTTGTTAACATGGGTATATTCTCAAAACTATTCACTAATCATATAATTTTAACAATTTTCGTCATACGTTTAAGTAGCATCAATTTTTTTTTTTTTGGTCAGTTCGCTTCTGTTACACCTTATGTATTAGACAATTTATATTAGAAAAGCGATTCGACATCGATTGTAAAACCGTACTACTCGGCTTAACGTCAAAATGTAAACCGACGGGTGGATAATATCATTATCAGAGCAGAGCAACTGTGAGGGTTGAACAGTATTACCTATATATAGGTGTGGAATCTCGTCGACAATGGATCAGATAATAAAAATATATTCAAGAGAAGTTTAGTCAATATTTGTCTCGGAAATAAGCAAATATTATACAAGGACTTGGAACAGATTATATTTATTTTATTCATACATTTGGAAGCAGCAGCTATTCATATTGGCCCATATCGATCATTCTCCGTTCCGAGATATATTTATGTAGAGACGAATACGCATCGAGTTGTCAAATCTTGAATTGAATCGTTTTTTATTTTTTATTTTTAAACGCCACATCCCATTTAAAATTATACGAATAAAAAAAACTACAAATAGCATGCGATATAATTATTTATTTTACCTCTGGGTTTTTTTTTGCACGCAGTGTGTTGACAGTTGACAACTTTGTTTACAAATACATTGTTTACTCGAGTAATACGGTAATAATATTATAAGTATTTTTCACCTCATCGCATTAGGGTTGAAAGTTGACTATTTGGTTTTAAAATTATTACAATTATAATTTATAACTATACAATTGTTTATTCGTTTCTGAATTATGCTTTCCGTTTACATAGACACAGTATAATATTATTGATATTTATTTTTTACTATCAATAAACATAGAATCACGCCACGCGTACTTACTACACGTTATAGTACATTTTGCATGATACTGTTAAAAAAAAAATTGTGTTATAGCTATCGGATATCACTATATCAGTAGGAATAGTATAAATACAAACGTTGTAATAAAAATTCGCTATTGAGTTAGACTCAGTCGGATTGTCTCATACCGAATTTAGCATTCACCCGTAAACATGAGGTATTCGCGATCCATCATGCGATGAGTGGGAAACAGCTTTTAAACGGTTTAAAAGTTTTTCCATACTTATCTGTATACAACCGTCTGAGGTGTGCAAAAGTAAACTGTTCGAAAAACAGATCGACTGTTTATTTGGGAATCTACTCTTATTCTGATATCGGTTGGCTGCCCATAAACTTAAACGGGGTCGTATTAAAATCCAACTTACGCACAATCACAAATTAATATAGGCAAGGAACTGGAATTTGTGAAAATGTTCAACGAGGGTTCATTACGACATACAGGTTGGATAAACAATTATTATCTCCCATAATAATATATTCATAGGTACTTTAAGTATACCTTTTGCTTAATGAGGTCATATTTTTCTTGTTACTCAAAATTTTGACGTTTTTGATTATAACTTGACAAATTTTGATCAAAAATTAAAACGGTTGCAATCAAAAATATAAAAAGATAGGTACATAATATTCTATTCATAATCGTCTTATATTATCTATACATATATTATGGTGTTTATGTTGGTTCTATTTGGTAGTATTAAATTTGTAAGATTATACCTACTACATGATATTATGACTGATTATGACCATAATAACTTTAGGCTAGAACACTGTGAACAATAAGTTTATTATATCTGTAATATGTACTAGGATTAAAGTTAGGATAATGAGTAGCTTACAATTTTTTAGACATAATATTTTTTTTAATATAGAATTCAATTATATTATTTATGGAGGCGATGATTTATTAGGGTCATATATATATACATTTCGATGTTCTATATATGCATACTGGGTATATGCGATACGTTTAGAAGCCACTGTAGTAGACGCCCTCACACATTTATGACATGATATAAAAGCTCACTTCCAACGTACTGGTCTGTGTAATTAAGAGATAAGAATTTAAAAAAAACGAATTAAAATTTGTCACTTGTATGTGACAAGGCGATAAAAAAGTATACAGGAGATTCTCTTTTCAACGTTTTTATATTGTTCGTATTAAAATCTCTCAAAAGTGAAAATCGAATACAACAATTTTTAAATAAAATATTTTATTTAAAAATAATTCTTTCAGGAGTTTAGAAAAATAAAATAAAAAATGCGAGGAAATTGATGTCGAGTAGAAAAATACAAAAAAAGTAATCAAAACCCGTTTTTAAAATAATTATTGTTTACCACACCAACCGTTACTTTGGATAATATTATGGGGATATTATGAGTTTTATTTCATGGACATAATGTGCTAGAGTGTCTATCACGGCAAGTTTCGAACGCATCATAAACACACACACTAATGAAGATATTATTGCAGGCACTTGTTGCATTAATAAACTGCGTTACGATGTGTAGAAAACATCAAAATTGCCATATAGCTACACGACTCTAGTTGATCACTGTCTCAATAATGCACATATAACAGCTGTGTAAATTTAAATAAAACAATCCCCTTTGGTCCAGTTTAAAATAATAATTAAAACGTAAGCCGTTTGTTCTAAGTTAAATAACAAAGTGATATTACTATTGAAATGTTGTATCGCGTGAAGGTTCGATGTCTAATTTTACATCACTATAAGCACAACTTCAGTACCTATTAAAATGATTAGAACGGTGTTGCCGCTTGACGATTCTTACTAGAATATTATTCACCCGATTTTGTAGTGGCAATAAGTTTTAATTGATTTTGAAGATTTTCAGTTATAATAATCGAACTTTGGTTTTTAGTAAGAGAACCCATTATTGAACAATGTTTCCTGAGTAGTACAAATCGTAGACCATATTTTTTCCCCATGTTTTTGTACATGTATAATATATCAAATATAACATATTATTACATATTTACCTAACATAACTATTCCATGTTCAGTGCTAAAACATAATCTGGTGATAAAATTGTTAGATTTTCCACGTTCCTGGATAACTTATAAGTATAATATAACTAGCGGTGTGAGGAATTTTCAGTTTTCTCGATTTTACCAAACAGGGCAATAATCGTTGCCGAAAAAATATTACCTTCATATTGTCGCGACCTTATCTCGTTGGATTCTACGTTTACTAGTTACGTTTTTAATTAAGCGCCGGATCAGAAACATAAAGTTCGTTGGAATTTGTTGAACAAATAATATTATTGTCACTGCAGGGAAATCGTTTCGGCGTTTTAATAACCGGTACGCCCCCCCCCCCCCCATTGTCTTCTTTGTGTAGTTATGCGACTCGCGTTTCAGTATTTATGTGGTCGGTATTATTTTACCGGGGGAAATAAATATTCGGGGCCGTCCTGCAGAGTTAAACACACCTACACACACCCACACCCACACCCACACACACACACACACACACACACACTCACACTCATCGGCCTCTACCGGCCAGCATGGTAATGATATAAGGATACCTATGTGACTATGAACCAAAAATTCAACCTCGCAAATTTCCTCCCAACCTGCAATTTAGTTATAGTATCGTTTCTCTTACAGGAATCGAGCTCGGACCAAATCGGCCACATTCGGTATTTCGGCAAGCGATCATAATATGGCTGCGTGTGATTACGCAATATAATATATATATATACATGAATAGCTGTAGTTGCCTACCTATATGTGTACATCTCAAACACAATTGGCCTCCGTAATGTTCCCCTTGCCCGTTGACCTCGCCGAGTCGAAGTGCGTCTTTTATATATATTATTATACGGTTGCTCGTTGTTTATGGCGCCAGTATATTGGCCTTAACTCTTCCGCCCGCCCTCGTACACCATAAAATACAACATAACGGAGGGCACACTGCACCCCGTGGCCCGGAGACGAGATTTAAAATCATCGTTATTGCCTAGCGGTCGAGCCCCCCGACCTTTGGCGGTGGAAAAGCGCCGCGAAAAGTCATGCCTCTACACCCCCCCCCCCAATCCCTCAACCACGGTCAGAACGAATCCCGAAACTCGGCCGGCGGCGGACGCGTGCGAGAATATTAACTGCCGCAGCGATCGTTTCCACGAGGGTGGCTGCGTTTACTGGAAATTTATTTTTACTCTTCCGCGAGTTATGCACACGGACTGCGACGTATAACAACTGCACCTTCGTTTTTGCGGTGACCGTCCGACGACTGGTGCGCGTTTAAATAATTTAGGTACATACATATGCCTATATATCGTGACTTAAGTGGGTATAGGTACCTACAGTGTGGTTGCCGTAGAAATGCGTGTTGGACGTTTATATAAACTGCACGTGGACCCTATCCACGCTATAATACGTGTATGTACCCTCTGAGCATTAGGGAAATGACAATATTTTGTGAATGTTTTAAAGTGCTTGAATAATGAATATTTGTCTAATAACATTTTATAATAATATTTTCTTCTCATGATAAAAAAATAATGTACTATAATATGATCGCATAAAGATGTCGACTTAATATTTTTATAAATTTTCCGTAAAAATGTTTTCAAAAATATGAACTTCTTGGCCAAAGAATATAACTAAAATATTTCTTAATTTTGACATCCATATTATTTTCCTGAAAATATTTTTACCGTGGTTAGGAACTCTGTTTAGCTACTAAATCAAGATACAATCATATATAATATTATTGTGAATAATAACTGAAGAGTGACAGCGTTCCGGTTAGATGGCACATTATATCTACTTAGAACCGACGAAATGTCGGCATGTTACGATTAATCAATACTGTGATATCATTATCGGTGCACCACCAGTGCAGTTATGGACAGTTATAATTGTACTACTCTACACGCGTCTGGTGAATAAGAGATTCCGTTTTTTGTGCGATAACATACTGACTGTTTGCGACGAGCCTCGTCTGGAGCAACCTGAAGCCTGTGGTAAAAGGAAGTCAACAACAAATCGAAAACGACAAACACACACACATTATATACATTGTTTTTAATGGTTTGTCTCGATTGAACAAATAGCAAGCACGGTGCGTATTATCAACGCTGACATATAATATTATGTTGATAACTTTTTGTTGTTGTTGTTGTTGTCGTTGTTGTATCGAGTCCACTTTTTGTCGTAACTTCTGGTGCAACTTTTGTTTGAAAAGACCTCTCGTAGTTTTTATCTCGTTTCAAAATACGATCAGGCTGATGATGTCGGCCAAACGATATTGTATGACGTCACTATAATCCAACTAGTATTTGGTATTTTTACTACGTGCCAACAACACATTACGTCGTACATAATATAATATATTGTATTGCGTACAATATATCCTCTAACGTGGATAAGTTTCTAAAAAATATGTTTGTGCATGACGTACATTAAAAATCGACCGAGTACGGGTGTATAATACATTTTTCATTTTGCAGTTCAAATAAATGTACAATTTTTTTTTAATTTGTTAGTACCTTTTGCAATTGCTTCCATTGTATCTGTTTATAAATACAGTTACATTAAAATTAAAAAATACATAATACTTAAACTAACAAATAGAGCCTATTATATTATTATATTATTATGTCAGTTTGAAAGAATTCAAAAGTTTTTTTTAAATATTTTTTCATTCAACAATTATCATCCAAGCCCATATATCGTTTTTACATTGTATTGATAATTCATCCAGTCTGTTATATTCAATGCTGGAAGACACCAAGTGCTGGTAGAATATTATTTACCGTAAATGTATCAAGCATCAACCAACCAGCCATATTGAGATATTTACACAATCGTAACGAAGATATTACATACGTATTTACATTTGAAAATTATATTATTAATATTCGAATCATACAACAAACTGCCCTGAAATACGACGAGAACATACATATAAAGTTCCGGTATACTCTTCCATATTTGAAAATACTATTATTTAAGCAAACACATATAGGTACCTACACGCTGATCGGAACAGAAAAGGGTTTGTCTCAACCAACACAACAGTCCACTCTGTATAGTGTTGTACCTGTGTGTAGTATAATATAAAAACATTTTTTTTTTCTTTTCCAAACATAATATACGTATACTTGAGGGCATGCGTGCGTGCGCGAGAACTCGAGAGTAAATGATTGCGCGGAAATGTATCTTAAACCTAGAGATAGGGAGATAGAGAGAAAAGTTAAAATATCCACGACCGTCTGCAAATGAATGAGACGCGTATATAAACATCAATCCTGTTTTACGGTTCTCCCGAGACCAAATACTGAAATACATACTGTATATACGGTCGAAGTAGTATATCCGAGAATAACGAAATACCTTAGAGTATAAACTATATCGTTAGATTTTTGGAGAGCTTTTTTTTTTTTTGCGAACATTTTACTGGTATACGTTATTTAGTTATATAAAGACGTACCGACTTGCGGTACGATAGTGCATTACAGTAGGTAATAATATAATCCGACGATGGTTATATCGTTAACAGAACCGCGGTTTGTGTATGTTAAGCAGCTGTTATTACGACGTCTAAAGCAGTATTCGGAACTCGGGACGATTTTTCAAGCGACAATTATTATATTCACATACCTTTACGGGTGCCTACAAAAGAATCTGCCAAACCAAAACACACGTGTTTAAAACAACTTACAGTACCCTCGCCCACAGTAAAAAAACCACCAATGGTCTAAGTTACCAAGGGTTAATTGATTGAAAAAAAAAAAAAAAACTTTACTATTAACACGTATCTAATCAGTAAATGTCAAATTTCACTCGGAAAAGAAGAAAAGGGTAGTAATCGAATAGCGTTCATTATTGTGCCGACCATTACATAAAACCTATTTGTTAGTACTAGTTCCAGAAATATCAGTCAACGCTTGGAAGAATAATTTATATTTTGATGTCTACATTTTATTGTTTATGCTGAAATAATAAACTATATTAAGTATATTGTTACAATTTAAAAATATTAAATTGTACTAATTTTAATAATTATGAATTGTATAAGAACCATCAGATCGAGTACAATGTGAAAACCTTTTTGGAACACCGTATTTGGTTTAGAAATGCAGTTTGAAAATCTCCATCAGTATTTAACCAACAATTCCGACCACCGACGATCGATCTATATCGTGTTTACACACACACACACACAACACACTTATATTTATTATTGCATTGTATCAACTATCAATGATAGACATGAATTATAGAATATACCTGAAATTATGCAAAATATTTAAGAACGTGACTGTATAAATTCATATAAATCTGAGAATAGCATCCCATCGTCTGTCTCTCCCGCACACGTGTCGACTTCAATACATTATACGTAGAACAGCTTTCATTTTATGGTCTATCATACAATATGTCTATGGCATGTAATGTGCCGAGAAAATTAAATTGATAAAATATATGACGATGACCTGGTATATGCACTATATTATACCTCTTGTCACACGGTAACATATCGCAACAATCTCAATTTCGGTACTATCGTAATTTTTTTTTTTTACCAAATTCGTTTGCACACATTATTTACGACACCCACACTAGTAATCAGAATTCGTATATAAATTGAAGAAGAAGAATTCCGAAACTGATCTCGAGATACTTCTTTAATTTTTTTTTCAATACGCGCGGCGCATATAACTTCACGCTAAACTTTCCGGAATAATGATTTTCCGGTAACAATCTGCTATTGCACCCGAGTTTTTCTCGCATCCGTTTTTTTCTTTTTAAGCAAACTACTTTCGTAACAACACTTTTTCCGCAGACTTTTGTTGTTCATCATTTATTTTTTTTTTTTAAGCAAATCGAGCATAGGTGGTGGAAGAAGGAATGCCCTAGTTTGTGTATATATGTATATATATATATATATACGTTACATAAGACTCTCAGTGAACTATATATGTATATTATATACCTTTGCTCTCTCGTTCTCTCATTTCCCGCCGCCGAACGACTGCACAAAGTTTGTCAGCCAACTTTCTATATATACGCGAACTACACACCTATATTATTATACGATGCATACTTCACCGCCGCTGTAGCACATTTACATTTTCAATTTTGCAAAATGTTCTTTTTACCCGCGATGCACCGAGTGGAGGAAACGTCTGGTGCGCATTGAATCCGTTTCTCAGGTCCGTCCGTAGACCAAAGTCCTTTTCAAACTTCCATATAATATTCTTTAATAATATAATATAACCGACTTAATCGAATAGACACATGCGTACATATCACGCAGCATAGCTATTCTGTCGTCGTCGACTTGGACTTAATTTACGTGACTATTCATCATCGTCGTGCTGTTAAGATTGCGGTATTATATATTATATTCTCATAATATTATGTATTTATTTCCTCTCTCTCTCTCTCGGCCAGACGTTACATTGATCACGGAAACAAATTCTAAGAGTGAATAATGTGAGCAAATGCAAATTTCGCATTCCACGCACTCTTCGCAATATCATCGCTATTATATATCCAAACAAAAATCAACATTTCATATACGTCATATTTTACGTGGCTTAGTGAGCTGAATTTAAAATAACGACGATAAATAATTATTGTCCAGTACAATGATTGAAAACAAATTTTTGGATATTCAGTTTTATTTTAAGCTCTTCACTAATGCCTCGACGTTAACAATGCGTGATAGGAAATGGTATTGGAATTCAAAAGGATTTTAATAAATCCAAAAAGCCTCAATCTCCTACCGGATTGAAATTGATGATTTTTTGCATTAATTGTCCATCACTAGAAATTTAGACATGTTCTATAACCAAAAATCACTTGATCTAATGATACAAATGTTGAAACAGATTTGAAGTTTTCGTAAAGTCTACTCGAAATTGTATGTCCTACGTTTTTGATTTTTGATATAATTTTTTTCAAAAAACGAAAAAGACTCATTTTTAATTTATATTTCTTTAGAATTTAGGGGTATTATATACAAAATGCGACTAAAGTAAACTTAACAAAAAATAAAACCGGTAAGAATATATTAATTATTATACGCCTAGATGATTACACTTTAAATTATTATGTATAATTATCTTTATAAAAAGCAAGCTTTGGAAATCGATTACTTTTTTTGATTGAATCAAGAATCCAGATAATAAATGTATTACTATACATAATAAATAATATACGGTATTACAATACCTACTTGTACATTTAATAAATAAAATGTAAAAAAATATATATTTTTATTCATTTATTTTATTTTTCATAATTGTTTAGATTTTAACAATAGGTAGTTCATGTAAATCAAACGAATGTTTTTTCTTGGATTATCTTAATTAAACATAAACGGCAATGTATCATTAACTACATAATATACTATAATTCTTATTTTTTTATGAACCTCCAACCACATCGATTGGCGTCTACTTTCAATGATGTTTTAAGTAAATATCATAATGTAGATATTATATTCTTCAACAAGAACCATAATAATAATATGATGTTCAAAAGATACCTATTATATTGTAAATCCATTGAGCCCATCAATATAATTCATGTATACGTAATCAAAATATTGAACAACAATAATGGCTATAGAAAATTAAAACTGGCATCTCACAATCCCGTTTCTATTATATTGATTCATTATGATTAAAGCGTTTCATTTTGGACGTAAATGAAAAGAAATAACGGGAACCCAAGAGAAAATTTCTCTTTTATTTTTCTTTTGTGTACACAGTGTACTGCTTAAGTTATATAATATTATACTGCTTAAAGGCGTACCCATGATAAAATATAGTAACTAGGTTTAACTTGTCTGTGCTTTTTGTTGTCCATTATATCGACGAACGCCGATGAGTAAATAATAATACATATCATGCATTTTAAACCTTTGAACCGCAAGTTTAACTGTTGGGAACGCTCGAAAATATATTAATGTATAATACAAAACGTTATACCGTGTATTGTAAATTAAACATGAAACACAAACACGGTTGTGAACCGATCAAGCCCCGGTGGGGTGGCGTTTACAAGCCGAGTCGGGGACCAATGCTATACAATATTATGCAATACTCTGTCGAACGTTCATCTCGTTTTCATTGCCACGTTTATCACCACCCACCTAAAAAAAATAATCCAATAAAGTTAAAATTAAAAACAACAAAATATTTTGTCTACCGGTGACGGACGAAATGTGACTATATACTTATTGTAAAGCACCTACGCGTATATTTATCGGTCTTTTAAAATACGTCCCCGTCACTGTTGTTAGGTATACTTTGACCACTTCAACTTGGTATGGTAACTGTTATAAAATCGTACCTATATGTTTTTGGTACGGTGTATCGCAGGTATATAGTTATACCGAGTACCATGTTTAACGTAATAATATGTGTTGAAATGCAATTTTAATATGATATAATATTTTCTACTTTACCGATGATCTGTAATCTACGCACGATGCTCAGACGATTAAGAGAGACTATAGTTCGTCACACACCTAACTAGTAGATCGGAGGATTATTATCATACATTTTGTTAAGTAAGAAAAATATTATTCACAAACATATTAAACGGTGGGACTTGGTGAAAATTAAACAAAAACAGGTAAGTGGATGTCGCTCTGCTGTACAGTAGATTACAAGTGGGTCATTTTATAATGGTTGTATTAGATTTGAATTCAATGATATAATATCATCGTATAAGAAAAACGATTCTGAGCGGAGACGGTTTGTCAGTCTGGATATTTTATATTTTGTTATTATTTATTTTATCATGTAAGTTGAATTAATATTAAAATATGATAATTTTTTATTCGTTTCTATGGTGATAAACAAAGCGTTACAAATTAAAATCCCATTATTAGTGTTTTTTTGTAATTTTCTGGTGGTTTTTCCCGTGGCATTAAATAACTATTCAGAAAATCGAAAAATGACCTGTCTAAAGTACCATCTTGATACAATTTGCTAAAAGATAAGGTACTATATGTTGAAATCGAAACACTCCTTCTGGAAGAAATTTTGTATACAGGATTTAAAAAGAAAAAGAAAAGGAAAACAAAAATAAACACCATTGTAAAAACAATAGCTCCCTCGCTCCGCTCAGAATCTAAAACGTATTAACAATGTGACACACACATCTTGGATGTATGTGTATATAATATTTATATATCTTTATATTTATATTTCTTCTGTCCATGTGTGACTTTAACTGTGGCTTAACTCCCCGTAACCGATTTCGATGAATTTTGTCGTGTGTGTTTGAGTGGTTCTCTGGATGGGTTTAGATTCACAATTTGACCAAGTGGATCCAACCCGGAGAGGTGCTCAAACTGGAAATTTTTGTTTAAAAATGGTTGTTATTGGTTGTAACTTATAGAAGAAATAATTTGTATAAATTAGTATATTTTTTGAACATGAATGGTGGCCATTAGTTTCTCGGATAGATGAGGTAAAAAGCATCCATCAAATCGTCACGTTTGTGATTTCAAATAAAGAAATTATATATTAAAACAAATATGAGTGTTGAATGTATATTTGTAGCTTTTATAATAATATTATATAGGTACACAAGAACTAATAAACCAATTTTGTGAAAATCTTAAATTGTTCTTGGAGATATCAGAAATGTTTAGAGAGTGGTTTATACCAAGTGCTATATCCAATCATTCCAATCCACCACAAATAAATCGTCCGTGTTGGTCGAAGTGCAAAGTGACGAAAACTTTCCAGTGAACCAAAAACAAAACCAAAATACACTAATATATAATATTAATTTTGAGTTTTTTTCATTTTTTCACGGGTCATACAACTAAAATTTGATGTTGGTTCATCCGAAGTTAATCGTCTCAAAAAAAAACAACTGTGCCGTTTTCAATAAAATGTATGTCATCGATTATTTGCAACTTAGATGGTGCTTATAGCTTAATTTTTAAACTCCTATATAGGCTATAGATATCTAAAGTGTAGGCCACTCATGATTTTTTATTCAGCTTATGAAAAAATACATTTTTTTTCGTTTATCTAAATAGTTGAAATTAGTTACATGTTATATTTATATGGCATATGCATCTATAGTACAAATATATTAATTTAAAATACAAATATTTAGCTTGGACATCGTCAGGTGGGACATTTTGAATATCATAATAATAAAATATAAATACTGTAATGACGTTACACACTATAATACTGCCTGATATTGAACACACGATTATGGGCTATCCCATATTGATACATGTCACAAAAAATATTTCCAATAGTTTATTGTGTAATACTTTGTTAAAGGTTATACAATGCACTGTTATTAATTGTAGATATCATATAGAATCTAGATACCGATTCGAAAGAAGGCACTGTATAATATATAATAATAAGACTTTGGTACGACGCAGTTATGACCAGGTGCATTAGGGTGCCCGGGGCGTCGGCGTGTAGACTCATATATATATCATACATTTTCCGATCTACCTATAATGCGTATAATATAAATATTATTACACAAGGGAAAGATTCAAGTCGAGTCATTTTTATCGCCTCTCACCGTTACACACACACACACACACACACACAAACGAAACGGGTCCATTTTAATTAAAAGACGACACGAAAAACGAGGCTTAACTGCCGATTTAATAACCGAGTGTCGTGCTGAGTCTATATTAAAAACGCGACTGTAAATTATCGTATACAACACAGATTCGATACAAACGAACGCCACTAACGCCATCCGAGAAAATTAATTGTAATGCGGCGTATAGTGTCGTTTGCGGGGCGCGCGTTGCCCTTTCCAGAGGTTTTTATTAATTTTTAACGGGAATTTTCCGTGAAAATAATTTCAAAACAATTTATCGTCTTTGCGGTTAAGACCCGATATCATTCCGGTGTTATTATTTTATCGTTTGGCCGCGCACGTTTACCCGCTTACGCCAAAACCGCTTTATGTATGAGAAACCGTAAATCAATCGTATAAAAATAACGGCCGTTATAAGTAAATTGATAGTTTTAAACGGTTTTATATGATTATTCGACCAGCGAACCAATCGTAACCGGTGTTCGGATTAGATAAGTATTTTTTTATCTAGACAAAGTTAAAGATATTGCAACTCAAATGTATCTAAGTAGATATAAACGATAACTTAACTCATAGTTACCAAGATACAGATAAAGATAAATACTTTTTTATCTAGATAAAAAAAAGATACAATTATTTTTGAAATGGTTTTAAATTTTAGTATATTTTAGTTGGGCACTAGGAACATAATAATAATAATAATATAAATAAAAATAATTAAATTATTTATAAGCCATAAACTTTGTTTGAGAATCTGTATAAATATTTAAAAATTTAGTATAATTTCTCTATTTTTATCAAAAAAAAACCTATCAAGATGAATTTATTTAGATTAGTAAATAAATGATCTGAGATGAACGTTTAGATACCTTGTGACTATTTATCTAGATAAGATAAAAGATGAACAAATAATTATCTAGATAAGTCCGAACACTGATCGTAATATACACCGTACTCAGATATATTCACTTTATTAACAACTAATTTCTACCCAAAACAAAACAATAACTATAAAATATTATGCAGGCTAATATATTTTACAATATACTTACCTGTATTTATATCTAACGCATTTAATGCTTTTAGTTACCTGTTTTTGCGGATTATCCATTCTCCAATGTTTACACCTGGACCATATATTTTCCCAAGTATTTTTCTTTCAAAAATAACCAGTGAATTTTCGTCTGTCTTCTGTAACGTTCATGTTTCCGACCCATAATTTACTACTGGTCCGATATATATTTTGAATCATCAAATTAGTTGAAAGCGTTCTAGATCGCAGTAACCTAGTCAGACCGAAGTAACACTTGTTAGCATTATGTGTCATTAATAATTATAATAATATGTCACTATAGTTGTACACGTACTTAGATTAGGTTAGCCAAATAAATTGCATTTGAATAATATTATGCTGAAATTATCAGTGATTGTGGAAAAATAATATAAATAAAATGTAAGATTAGGTTTTTTTTTTGGAACCGGTCTGTACATTATAGAAACCACAAGATATGTAATAATGAGTTACGGGGTACCTAGGCGCTATGGCAAATACCCGACACTCGCCCTAGTCAATCCGTTTGTGTGACCAACCATTATTTATATAAAACAAATTGTTTTAAATAACTTTTTCCACACGATGATCATTGACAGCTGTAGAATATTTTTAAATTTATTTGCAAGTTGCTGTGTTCATTTGGAGAATAGGTATATGGTCACTATTATGATGGACTCATCACTAGTACACCAAAGCTGAATTGCAACATTGGATACGCAATTGTCTTTGAATATGCCTGTTCTGTAATTTGAATAGTTATATCGTTCACTAATCCTTTATTATTAAATTATTTTAATATTTGAACAAGTCGTTTTGGTGGTATATTAAAGTTTATATTGAAATCATTTATGAAAATACCTTTCGTTTGGGTCATAGATACTTGCTCAATGAGATCACAAGGATTTTGTACCTGCAACTTAGGCGATGCATAATATATCCTAATGTAGGTTGTATTTTTAATGAAGACTTCAATTGCATCTAAGTGTACATGTGTGTTTTTTGTACTACAATTAATGTGTTGAATTGCTAATAAGTTAGTAAGGCTGATTAATAATAGTTAATACACTAAGCTAACCGTCTTCGCTCAGAATTGTATTTCGTATGATTTTATATCATTGAATTCAAATTTAACACCATCCATTACAGTGACCTATTTGAAACGTACTGTACAGCAACACGACTTCTGTTTTTTTTTTTTAATAATGTTATTGTATTGGATTACAATATATTAATCGTACAATAACTATTAATAATTGTCATAACACCTAATTTACGTCAATGCCCATATTATAATTAAAAAAACAAACTATTCATTGTTGCTTATATTAACAATTGATTGCAATAATATAGATACAAGAGTATACCACTAATTATTTAAGTAAATACATACATGGTAATGTGTGTTATGTAATTGCTACGGAGTGATTTATAATCGGCATAGAATTTTTCAGTTGTGTTTAAGGGGGATGCAGCAGGTTTTGTCAAAATCAAAACTAATTTAGATTTGACCAATCTAAACATTAATTTTGTTTTTTATAATGTCTTTCAATATATTATATATTTTAATTTATAATATTTAAATTCTGTAACATAAAATAAACCTTAAGGGGGCTGGAAGGGGCTACAGCAGATGAAAAAAACGTGACTTTTAGACCAATAAGCTAGACAAAACTGGAAAAACTTAGTTTGACAGATTTTAATTTTGAAAACGGATTTTGATTGATCAACATGTTTACTAGGGAATGATCGAGGCGATTTTGAATATTCCAATATTATTGTTAGTGTCATAATGAATAATATAAATACAAAAATATCATATTTTTTTGATATTTTTATTCTTAGATATCACAGCTGAAAAAAAAATATTCATAATCGCCTGTATCATTCCCTACTAAACTTGTTGATCAATCATAATCCGTTTTCAAAATTTTCAAAATTAAAATCTGTCATACCAAATTCTTCAAGTTTTGTCTAGCTTATTGGTCTAAAAGTCACTTTCTTTTCATCTGCTGTAGCCTCTAAAAAAACAAACTATTATAGCAACTATATACTAAATAACTAACCTTTAGAGTTCACAGTTATGCAGGATAAAATATTTATTGTTAATAATAAAACAACTAAGTAAACACATTCGTGTTTATGTGATTTAAATCAAGTGATCCGGAATCGTTATTGGGGTTACCCAATCACATCAATAATTTGATTCCCCTGCGTACCACTCCTCCTCATTCCTTAAAAGTTAAATCATCTTCAAAACAAAATACGCGATTGGATCAACTGCTGGACATACACGCACACATTTTTGTAATTAATATTATTTTATTATTTAAATGTGTCTTGCATTACCTATGTCCTAACAAAAACAATCCAAAAAATTCCTAGTAAAAAAAAACGGATTTTAAAATTGTGATGCGATTTTATAGATAAGTCTTTGAATTACAGATATTCATTAATTTAATAGAAATATTCTATCGGTTCGGACCCAACCAAATTAGTTTATTATAATACATGGCCTTTTAAAATATTATTAAACAATAACAATAATTACAATTTTATAACAAAACAAAATACACTTAATATTATTTATCAAGTTATATGCGTAGATAGATTAGCGAAACCATGATTTATAAATGAGTTAAATGAAATAGAACAAAATGGATCAATGGCATAGGTACGTACTTACTACTTATTTACAAAGTTCAAGGTTCTTAAAAGTGGTGTGTTATAGTGGCATAATTAGTAGTTTAAGATTTTAAATAAAATAAGTAAGTTGATTGAGTGTGGGCTGACAAAATTTTGAATGACAGTTGGGTTGAAAAGTCGGAACAGTCAATATAGAGCCATTTAATAATTTAAAATTAAATTATAATTCAGGTTTGATTCTGCGCTGTTCAAGATTTAAGTAAATAGGTACCTAAATAAATTATTTTAAGATATATTTCCCATTTAACATAATACCTTTAACTCCCCGTTCTGGGTGTATCACACTCAAAAGCTGAAAATCGTAAGAATTTATTTTGGTCTTTATCGAGAGTATTGATTAATCCAATATTATACGGTGACCAAATAATGGAACTAGATTCTGAAATTGAGCGTTCTAAAGAACAATTAATGGTAATTAAAATATTTTTTATCATTGAAGTCGACACAGCTTCTATACCTATATAAATCTAAGCAGTTTTAAAGCATATTATTTTATAAATAGCAAATATTACCATTAAATGTTATTTTAGGTTCAAATGTACACCAAGATCCTTTATTTTATGTTCTGTGAATTATTTATAAATAATTGTTTAAAAAAAAAAAATGTAATAATAGTGTTTCAAAAATTACTTTACCTTTGTAAAATTGCCCTAAAAGGTGTTAATTGATAATAAATAAATAAATAACGACAGATAATAATTTTTTAATATTAACCATAATACAATGTTATTTGCACTAATTAAAAACATTTTTAAATCAGATTGCAATAATTCAACATCCTCATAACAATTTACAACATAGAAAAGTTTAATAACATCAGCAAACTTAAGCTTAGAACTATTTAGAAAAGTAATGTCATTGATATAATATATTAGAAATAGAACTGGGACTAGGTGGGGACGAAGGCACTAAAATTGGTTTTGGCCGAAATTCTTTATAAACAACAATTTGAGTACACGGTGAAATGTACGACTCAATCCACCGTGGAACATAATATGACATACGCAAAATCGTACATACGTAAAATAATAGTGTGATTAACTTTATCGAAAACTTTAGCGAAGTCAGTATAAAATTTAACGTCCATATAATATGTAAACCAGTTGAAAATGCGTCAACGATGGAATGTTGTAGTATCAGAATATTTGTAGTAATTGATTTAAACTTTGGTCTATCACCGTTTTGATCGTTGATTGTGTCAAGTTCTGGAGTTAGCCTATCCGGCACAATAGATTCGGATATTTTAGGTGCAGTTGAAAGTAAGTAGACGGGCCTGTAGCTTGCAATATTAGCTGAGTCATATGACGTTTTAGGAATAGAACGGATGATGCTGATCGTCTGTCTGTCCGAAAAAATACCACTATAGATAAAGATACATTAAAAATATAAACCAGAGGAGGATAGATAACATAATATTTACATTATTTATAAAACTGGCCCAAAGTTTTAAAGAAACATACCAATATATACCACACAATATAATATACCTCATAATGACTCAATGAGTATAGATGAGTAGTGATATGCGTAAGATGATTATATTTTAAATATTTTAAATATTTATACACGTATTTATTATTATGTTATAAATTAATAGCAATCAACCAATAATCATGCTTAGGTGTTTTGCTGTGTACCATGATATAGATATCAGAGTGTTAAAATAAATTATTATATTTATTATTATTATACAGTTATCAAAAAATTTATACCTACGTGGAATGTGAAATGTGCATAAAACTCACTTAAAAATTAAATCGTTTTATTATTTTTTATATTAGTATGAACAATATCATATTTAGTTATTGTTGTCACGCGTACAGTTGCAGGGTAGTTAATGTTATAATATACAGGACATAACAGAAAGAACTGACCAAAAGAAATTGATGCACCTTAAACGTATGACAAAAATTGATAAAATTATATGATTAGTTAATAGTTTAAAAATATACCCATGTTGACAAATTTCCAAAAATAATATTTTTAAAAAAGTTATTGCGTTCCAAATAAATTTAATCAAAAAAATATTAATAAGTATTTCAAAAAATTCTAAAAAATAAACTACTTGACTTAGATAAATGTTTTTACCATCCAAATCGTTCTTAAAATCAGATTCAAAAATTGGCTATTTTGAATTTATTCAAAAAAAAAATTAAATAACATTTTTTATTTTGAGTATTAAAAAATGAAAATACATTTTTTTTATTACACGTGTAGCGCAAGTGTCTATAAGTTATAATATATTATATGAAAAAAAATTTAAAAATATTGATTAGAACAAAATTTATTCCAAAAGTCAGTTCTATCAGCTACACACTGTATAAATTATTGGTGGTAGAAGTTCGAAACGTTGCAATTAGCTGTAAGCCACGGCTAAACCGACTAGTATTGGCCTGATAATTGCGGTGACTATATTATTAATATCCAATCGCCAGATATCACTGGATGTCGACACATATTATGTTATTTAGTATAATATAATACATTATTATTGCAGGCGTATGTCACGGCGGCGGCGGATCTGTTTGTGGAACGTTTGGTGACAGTTCGATAAGTGTCGACGTGTATGGCACAGACCCAATAACGCCGCAATAATGATATGCACGTAATATAATATTTATGTTACATAATATTATATAATGTGGTCTCACAAAGGAGGAAAGAATGAATATTCCTGTGCGGGCGGCGGCGACTGCAGCAGAGGTAGATATATGCGATATATGCGTGACACGTAGCGTTAGTCGATAAATCTGTAATATCCGTTCCATACTTCCGGTTACCGCTGTATATATTATAATAATATTATGTATATTGTGTCGTCCTGGGTGTCGCGATTTTGTCTGTGGTGAGAGGGATGGGTGGAGGGCGTTCGATTGGATGGTCCACATTATTTAATCGGACCGCCGCCGAGTGCGGATTATACGACTTGATTGAACTGAAAGCACCCGTCGAACACGTCGCACAGGCGTACGAAATTATTAGGACGGACGCATCGTGTCCGTAAAGGAGAGGTACTGGTTTCGCATCGTTTTGGACCGACCGACGGCCACGAGTCACGCCCGGGTGGGGAGGTGCGAAACGGGGGAGCTGTGTGTGCACTTAAACCGGCCTTTGACGATAAACGCGTGCGCGGGCCTTAATGGTGGTATAGACATTATATATAGTCTAAGGTTATATTATGGAAAACCACTTCGTCGTCGTCGTCGTCTTTCATACACAATCGCAATTGATCCCGAACGAAGCCACCGGGATTTGGTGGATACGTCATTGTATATTATACCGGGTAATTACCGAGCACGTTCAACCCCCTTTTTTCCCTTCAATAGTGCTGCGCAGTCTGTGCTATTCGAAATCTGATTTTTGGAATTTTCAAATATACTTACAAGTACCTGCCTACACAGAGACCATATTATATTTTCATTTCTTGAGATTTTTTGTATTACTAGACCTATATTATTACATAATATTGTATTATGGACTAAATCAAGTAGACATCATTTGTGCGGACTTTGACAGATTGTATGATGACGTCCTCTCTAAGAAGGGTGAAGGTGTCTGTGGCAAAAACATATTGTGGTATACGACTATAATGGTAATAATAAATATGTGCTTAATACTAAGTTAAACATTATTAAATTGGGACGTGCAAACAATAATGGTGGCCCACGGTGATAAATCTGTGAGTTGTACTGGGTACCCATATTTTCCCCATAATAAATTGTCATTGAGTGTGGAATATCGATTTTGGCATTGAAAATCGCTAACGACATAGTTATAGTTAACAATGTTTGCGCCTGGCAATAAACTAATCTTTATCGTAATTTATCGCAGTACGATATCGTAAATTAATAGATTTACTCAGTTTACCCTACCAAGCAAACATCTATAAGCGCTGTTTTTACTTATAGTTATTTATGGACCCTACAAAAAAAAAAACAGTTATTTTTTGTAAGCCTCGGTAACTATATGTCTGTTGCCTGCAGGTGAACATTGGATTTTAAATTGCAAACATAATGATTATATGATAATATAATTTAAAAAATGCAAGGTTCTTTACAGTGTTAAGGGATTTGGATTTCGGAACTCTTGGATTTTCACTACTTCAGATCGTAGGGTAGATATCTAGTTAAAATATCTTACCGCAACTAACGCATACTTACTAATCACTAATTCAATTATCTTTCTTATTCTCCCTGGTGACCGTGGGTTGTCGGAAGTAACTGGTCTTTCATACAACTCCCCAAGTCAGATATCAGACACTAAAAATATAAAAGTATAAAACAATTATTACTTGTGATAACTCTGCAAAAAAAAAAATTAATTAATTAATTAAACCCACTCCTGCTACTGAATAGAAGAGTGTTGGAGATGGTTTTGTTGTTGTCGCCGTTTTTCGATAGTTACCTATTTATTTTTTTTTTCATTAATATCTTTTATTACGTTAAGGCATTGAATAAAGTACTAACCGTTCTTGATAACTATGTAAAGATGGTACTACATAATATGTTTAAGATATTTGATTTTTTTTATGCAAACGAAAAATTTTGAATTAATTTATCTGTTATATTAGCATTTAAAGTCAGCTGTATTAATAAAGTTGGGTAATTTAAAAAACGTGTGGTCTACCACCCCTCATATAAACTTAAATTATATGAAAAATATATGTTGCTATTTATAAATCAAAAGCGAGTGTTGAGCCGACTGAAGGGGAAACTAAATTGCAAATAGAATGATTTACATTTATTTTAAGTTTTCTAAAAATAACACTACTTTTTGAAATAACGATCGTTAAGACTTAAATAACTCAATAATGTACATAATGTTATTATCTATGATAACATTATATTTTTAAGGGGATTCGATACCGTCATTTTCTGTTTTCGTCTAACTCACGCGTAACATAGTACTTTAGACGTGTTTTTTGCCAAACATACCAATTGATCTAATGAAGCGATAAGAATTCTGAAAACAGATTTGAATTTGTCATCAAGTATTAAATACTTGAAATATACTTTAAATATATACTTAAAA
>NC_042496.1:1393391-1442511 GCF_005508785.2 Acyrthosiphon pisum | reverse complement strand
AAATTGAAATACAAAATGTTCAAATACTCTTTTTATATGACTTTTTCTGGAATTTGGGATATAATATCAAAATTGTGGGAAAATCGATTTCAAGTAGAATTGAAGACGAATTCAAATCTGTTTTCAGAATTCTTATCGCTTCATTAGATCAATTGGTATGTTTGGCAAAAAACACGTCTAAAATACTATGTCACGCGTGTGTTAGACGAAAACAGAAAATCACGGTATCGAATCCCCTTAAGAAAACATCCTTATCTTAATTAGCTAAAACTAATTAGTAGATAGCTAGGTAATTGATATATTATCATATAATAAAATCAAGATTATTATTTATTGCCAAAAATTATATATTTATGAACCTAATAAGTTCAAAAATAATATGCACCATAATAATTGTGAGCATGTTCATTGATTATATTTATTATTTAGTATACAATATATAAATAGATAAATTGTAATTTTCTCTCCCTTTCTAAATAAAAAATTAATATTTTGATGTAGTAACTATCAAGAAACGTAGCGTTCAAGTCTCCAATACTGTAAAATAGATAAAAAAAAAAGTAAATAAAACTCTAAAACAATGCTGATTAAAATAGATATTATATCTATTGTTTTAAAATTGAATGTGTTACTTAATTATTAAGTAGGTATATAAATAAAGGTTTTAAAAATCATAGGAAATCGTTTGTACCATTTACGACTCATAACACAACTGAATTAGATCGCTAAGCATATATATAAAATCTTAAGTAATCGCGAAGTTTGTAAATTTATTATCGGAAATGTGAGAAAAACAAAATTTATCATAAAAAAAAAAAAAAAATTACGATATTATAATATATCGTATTGTAATATACTATGTAATAATTTATTATTTTGTTGAATTTTTTTTTACCATACAATTTTGCAAGTACCTACCTATTGTTCTAGTTTAACGGTATGTATGTCTTAAATTTAACTAATTAATAATAGTATACTATTTATTTGAACTTAATCCTAACAAACTTAATAAAGCAATATTATACTATCTAATGCAGGGATGGCGAACCTATGTCACGCGTGTCACGGAGTGACACACTTGCATTATTTCAATGACACGCCAATTTCAAACATAATTCATAATTTTTACTTCACTTTCCAAAAAAATAATTGATAATTTCCTAAGCTCCTAAACGATTAGATTAGATTATCAATAAATTCGTTTTTCGCGTTTACGTACAAACGTAGGTACAACAGAACAGTCAACAGATAACAGATAGTTTCGGATGCCTTACATGACGACTAAAAAAAAGGTCTGCAAAGTTTCTGACACGCGAGGCAAATAAAATCAAACCAAACATTTTGATTTGACACGCAGTTATCAAAAGGTTCGCCATCCCTGATCTAATGGTATCATGTTATCATAATACTTGGATATTGTACGTCAAAAAACTGTTAATGTCTTCCCAAAACGAAAAACCTGTATTTACAAATTATTATATTGATTACCTATTGTATAAAATAATAATATATAAAATTGAAACTGAATGTTAGATTTCAGATATAATTGACAGTAATCAGTGATTACTATAATCACATATTATAATAATTATGAAAAAAGAAAAAAAATGCAATGAATTCTGAACGTTTTGATTAATCGCCTTGTTGGGTTATATTATATTGGTAACTACTATATTTTTTATGAAAAAAGTTCGCTGTTAAAATATGATGTCGCTCGGAATTCCCTCATCGGAGGACACACAACAATAACAAATTAACACACCGTCTGAAATCACTAAATTCCAAAGTTTATATTGAAAAAAAATTCAGAAATAAACGGTTTATTTGATATATTATATTATGATATTGGCATTTTACATCACGTCATTAAATCGATATATCACCGCAAGTAATACCTAAATAAACGTTCTAAAGTAATCGATAAATGTGTCGAACGCGAAAGGCGAATACTTTTATCACAACTATAAATAACGAGTATACGTCCGCGATAACTTTGGGTCATGACATCGTCACGAATCGATACGAAAAATTCGACAAACAGACATTAATACCTTAACGGGGCCTAACTATAATTTCGCTTGAGTTGTACAAACGACCGTACACATAACGATAGGTCTGCACGACTATTTGTGTGCACATAGGTAGGGTTAGGTCTGATGGTTTTATTTTCTGTTAAAAATACCAAGAGTCCGTGTAAACATTTACATCCTTATTTATTTACAAGCACGTCTTTTTCCCCCAAAACACGAGGAAACTCATCCTTCAGCAGGTTTAAAAAGACGGCCCAAAAATCCACACAAAATTTTTGCGATAAACAAATATTCAAATTAGTTCTCAATATATAGCCTTGCCGTGGACTATCAACCTAACACTTTCAATAGTTGAAAACATAAAACAGTGATGATTTTTTTTATTTGTTAAAAAATATCATAATATTTTGCTAGATCCAAAACCAAGTATCATAAAAATCATAGTGATGCATCTTCATAAACGACTGGAGCTAAAATAAACAAATAAATAAGAACTAAAAATAAGTTTGTTTGAACACAGTGAATAGTCTTTCGAAAATAATTGAATACCCACCTATGGTAAAATTATTTTGTTTTTTATGGCTGCTAGGGCATCTCCCGTCGTTCAAGTCACCTATAGAATAAATTTGTGTTATTTAATTACAAAATCTAAAATAGAAAGGTATAAACAACTTTTTTATTTTTTATCTCCTCCCGTTAAAACTATCTGGATCTACACCAGGGTTTTACACTGTACTGTATGATTTATTTTACCGTGAACACTGAACTCACATATTATATTCATTTTAAATCATGTCCAGTTAACAGTTGGTAATTCGTAATGTAGAAATTTATTTTTCAACTATTCGATTAGATGCTCTTAACATAAGGAAAGATTACGGAAAACATTTATTAGAAATAAACAAGGATCTTATTTTATGATTTATCAAAGTTTAAAAACTATTTAGTCAAAATGAAACTTCTTTCTGCCAATAAGAAACACGTGGACTTGCAGCCATCACTTCCGTATACCTATTTCTATAACATTTTAATATCGAACGATATTTAAATGTATTATATATTAAAATTAAAATATACATTATATGTTAAAATTAAAATAATATTATATCGAAAACGATTGTAATAATATTATAGTCCACGGCATTTATTGTGCGGAAACATAAGTCCTATGTAACTGAAGCAGTATATTATAGTTGCCTGCAGCCACTGCAGCAGTGTGCCAGTACAACCACAGACGACGCCGTGATTTAACCTCGTCCATATTATCACAATAGTTTATTCTCGTACGAACCTATGTCGGGGGGTATTGGTGTAGTATAGTGAGCGTTCTAATCGGCGGCGAGGGGAGGCTGTTGGAGGGGTAGTTCCTCTTGGCCGACGACCGGCATAAACACTTTAGGGATGCGACAGCGTTCGTCTCGGCACCTACGTCAATCGAAACGGTGGAGGGTGGGGGTCGGACACGAGCAGTGAAACGGTCCGTGTACGAAAAATCCCTAATAAATTTTCGCGTCGGAGCGAATTGCGAAAGTGTGGCGGTGGCGGCGAGTTTTACTGTTGTTGTTGTTTTTGTAAGCAATTAGAAAAGTTTGGGTCCCCTTCGGGCCGCCAACGACGACGACATGCGCTTATATGTGTGTTTGGCGAGCGGTGCGGTGCGAAGACCGATGGCATCGGCTCTCCAGCGGAACAACCGAACCGCGAACAAGTCCGCGAACTTCGACACTCGCAATAACTTATCGGCGACAAAACGATAAATCGGAGGCCGTCCGTGTTTTAGGTCCTCTGGCGAAACCGCACGAGCACGCGACACTGACACCGACGGCTACAACTATAATACGGGCGTTATAAAACATAATATATATGTCGTTCCGTTTCGCAGGGAGCGAGTTTTCGACGAAATAATAATAATGATAATAATATAAGCACACCGTATAAGCTAACGACTGCGCCTATATGCCATGTACACATAACATAATAATAATAATAATAATATATTACACAATAACAGTGTCCCCATTACAAGCCGACCGGTCCGCAATGATGGTACATAGCTGCAGCATTGTTTGGATCGACCGGTGGTTGCCAGCCGAGTGTGATACGATATCATATTATAATATCATGAAATCATTGTATTAGTATCGCGATTTATAACCGGGTTACACGTGACGTAATGTAGGAAGTACGCTGCAAAATAATTATTGTCATGTGCTCGTGCATGGGATACCTAACATAATATCGTCGTTAATCCGTGTAAGCCCCCGCCGTGGCTTATGTCATGTGAGTGTTGGTACATTTTTGGAAACTAATTTACGTCAGCAGTGTTGTAATACAAACACGAACCCCATAAGGTTTCAATGTACATAATAGTACGATGCACAATATGTCACTCTCCCCCTTGGCCCACTTGCATAAGCTCCGAAAACACTAATTTACCGAGTCTCGTTTTGACGCTGGGTCGATCGCATATCCCAATACGTTTACAGCCAGTCCACTAGAAAATGGCCACGAAATCATTATTATTTTTTTTTTCTACCGAAAGGCGATTTGACGATTGATGCCATCATTATGCATCGATGTGACAAATAAAATATACTAAAATCAATGTAATAATATGCTGAGTTAGAATATTTCTTAATACTATCTTAATTTCGCACAATCGATAAAATACCACTGAAATAATATAATATTATTTTCATAATAATATATTAAAATAATGCTGCCGAACATTTTTTGACAGTGTATATTTAACCAACGCCAAAAATAAAAAATAAACTCCATATTGCTGATTTTTATAAAAAAGCAAAACCAACTTACCACGTTATACCTAATTCATTAGTGCATATTATTATGAATTTAATTTTTACAATAAAAATGTAGGCATATCGTAGCAGCATAATAATACGAATAATGAACATGTCTGTTTAAAAAATAAATAGTGTTATAAAGGTTATATAGTCATCGTTGGTCACGTTATAAGAAATAGCTTGAACGCGATTTAAAAATAAAATTCATCTTGTGATATTATTATAATATATTTGCGTACAGTTGATCAGAGCCCACTGGGGATTTGTAATCTTCACTGAACGCTATAAAATAAACACTAAAAAAAAAGTTTATTCTATTATTTAAACATTTTAAATGAAAATGTTTTATCGCTTTAGCAAATTATAAGTTTCGAGAATAAATTAGAAACCTCAATCCAGGCATTATTGTGAGTAAAAAAAAAAAAAAAAATTCCACAACTTAAACACATAATTTATGCATAAAAAGCAATATTTTAGTCGAGCAACAATTTAAGAAAAAAAAAAATTGAAGCTGATATACAGCTTAGTGTATTCATATACATGCGTTGTATTACAACTGATTAATTATTTAATTATTGTCATTTTTTTTTTTATTGGGTTAATATATAAGGTTTCAACTTCTAAAGGTCATTAGCCTGTAATGTCTTGAAACTATGGGAATACATTATTTTTAACAGTAGAGGGAGTTTGTGAAATATATATAAATTTATTTTTTTTTTTTTTTTTTGCAGTAATTTTGCTAAACCTATATTTGTGAAAAAATGTATATATTTTTGGAGTTCTCTTCGCTAAATTATTGTCATTATAATAATATAAAACTTATACAAATAATTAATAAGGTAAATTTTAAAATTAGAGTTGTCTGATTGTCATTCATAATAAATATAAAAGGAAGGTTGCTAAGCTGTATAGTGGTTATGAATGTCCCTCGTCACTTCGTAGTCTGAAACGGATGTGTCAAATATTAATTTAATAATAAATCAATTAGGAAGTGGTTTGTCAATTTATATTTTTAAGAATATTTTATTGTAATATCTTTATATTTATGTATGTCATATATTTTTCTAATATGTATACAGTAAGTTAAATTAATAATTTTTAATTCAAATCGCATAAAATAACTATTATAATCTGTAATTGACTTATAATAGTCGGTACAAACATAATACCTACTGTAGAAATGGGTTTAAACAATGTGCATAAGATCGTCGAATACCTTAAAATAATTGAAATATTTTGAAATTGTTGTTTTGTATACTCAAAATTAATATACAAAGTAGTGAAAAGTTTCAAGTTCAAGTTGCTAAGAATAATATTTTTTTAATTACAGCAAAATATGTAATAACTAAAACCGTTAATTTGTGTTAAGATATATAATTTTGTTAAAATTTGTGTTGTTTATATTAAAAAAAATGTATACTCAATTGTTTTTGATAATATTTTTCAATTATTGCAGTAAGACAAAATATGTATGAGGTATTTTCTATTAAATTTTCAAGCATTTTAATCACCATCAAAAATGTATCATACACAATTTAAAGGTAAACTAAAAAGACAATGATTTCAAATAATTGCTAATTACACTAAAAGAGCCAAAATATTATTAAAACTACATCATGAGTAGTAATAAATAATAATTACTTATATAAAATTCGATGATAATATTATTTTCAATTATTTTTAATTTAAAATTTATCGCATTTTTACGCGAAGACACGAAATCGATTTCTGGAAAACCGATTTTGTCTACAAATTTCTGTTTTCCCTAATTTGTTTTTGTTTTTCCAGATGATATCGTCTTGTATATTTTTTACTTTTTACCCTCCAAATAAGTACCAACTATATCCAATTTTCCAACAGTAACTACCATCAGAGTTGAAAAAAATGTTTGACTGCTCTAAAAACAAACACTCACGTCATCACCGTTGTAAAACCAACACATTCATCGCTTCGCTCAGAATCTAAAACTAATGGTTATATAATGTTACGTGCAAATTCATCTAAATGATAAATATCAGTAATTTTACCGTTCATATTATTTAGCTGCTGACGATTCGAAAAATACGATACTGTATATTATAGCTTTTAATTTTAACTTTATTATATTATTATCTGCGGTTAATGGATTATTACAAAATAGTTAAGACACACACACGATACTCCTGCAGGCGGTTATTTAGCTTCGTTTTAATCGTCTCTTACAAATTAAAGTCACGTTTTCGAGATACAGGAATCCTTCGTCTCCCTTATTTTGGCGAGGGACGCTTGAATGAATAAAGCAAATTCATTATCTTCAAAATAACGCATTATTATCAACGATTAAAAAATAAAAAATAAAAATACCAACTTTAGTATAATTTTGATCGTTTATCATCACAGCGTATTATAACCGAAATAATATCGTCGTGGTCCCGGGAAACTATTTAATACAACGAACCATCAGCTGATGCTATGTATATTATTATCATATAAATATATATATATTATATATATATATATATATAATATTTACATTGTACACCTTCCACCCTCAAATATAGGTATATATATATTTTATTTTAAAGTATAAGCTACACTTATTTATAATACATATTATAATCGAATTTTGACGATACCAGGATGTGATAATTATCCCACGCACAATCATAATAATATTATATCGTGAATGGATCCGTGTTTATCGTGCTTGCGAAGGGATATTCGCAGGTTTATAATAACGATTTTAACGTAAAATTTTGTAACGAATAAGAGTCTGCTATAATAGTGTGCGTGCGCAGTCGGCGCGCACATTTAAATCTCGAGGAAAATATTTTTCTTATCCTCCGTAGTCGGTCTTATCCTAGGACCAACCTCCCACTTTCAGCCGCACTTCTGGTCCACCCCGCACGACGGTAGGCTGATATTCTTATTATTATTATGCAGTATATATTGTACCGTTTTTTATTTTTTTCTCGCGCACTCTGACCCCGTCGTCAGCTTGATTTATTAAGTTTTTTACTAACGAAAATCCAGATAAAATATACAAAACAATTAAACACAACATCTCAACAGTTTCTTGAACATGTAAACTTTTTTCCCCGGCTCTTTTTTTCGGCGTTATTATTTTTGCGCACTTTCGCGCGTTATCACACTCGGTGAATTTAATTAAAAATCCGTCGCGAATATGCCACCTACTGCGGCGGCCGGAAACAAGCGCGGAGGAGTCGGTTTCGAAATTAAAAAGTCGCTCGGTGTGTTTGTACACGAAAAGGGCACGCCGCGCAAGAGTTCGCCTACGACAACGACGACGACGGTAAATCAAGAGTCGCTCCTCCGCGAATAGATGTTCATCTCTCAGAGGTGCCCACACAAAAGAAAACTATTTAAGCCCGTCACGATAACGTGCGGGATAAAAGAGCAGGCGGAGCAGGCGAGGAATATAAGGAGACGTCGTTGCAGGCGCAGGGCAGGGTGGAAAGTTTTTTCTTCCCCTTCGACCCACCCACATACACAACATCTACTATCTTTTTTTCCCCCACCCACTCGCGGACCGAGAGCGAACTGCATGTTTGTCGGACTAAAATTCTTTTATGTTTCGCGGTAGGATAGTTATAAATCCTTCCGAAACCGGCCCGCGTAATTGAATCTCTTTTGTTGTCAGTTTGCGATGGATATACGTCTATAAAACACAACCGGGGTGAAATGAGAACGGAGAGAAAAAAAATTAATAATATACGTTATTAAAGATTTGCGGGAAAACATTATATATAAATATATAATAATATAATATATATGTACGTATCCACGGTATAGACATTTTCTTTTGTTATTATATGTACGCACTACCCCCGATATAATAATACGCGATGCCGTCGCGTTTTCGTTTCATTATTATTATTAGCTGTTTTTTGTGGTAAACGATTACATTTTACCGTTTCCACAAGATCATTTATAATAATCAAAAAATATAAAAAATATCACCATTGATTATGAATATTTAAAATAGGTAGGTACGTATAATACATCTTCGAGAAAAATCCTCCGGTATTTAATACAGATATAGGTATACTTACCTCATGTAAATACCTTGCACCTAGCATAATTTCTAATGAAAAAAAAACGATCTTGGACTATACTCAAAATCACTCGTATGGAATATTAAACTTATTAAAAAAAAAAAAATTATTAAAGATTTGCACGAAAACATTATAAATAGATAACTAAAAAATTATCTAGATAAAGATAAATACAACAATACATTTATCTAGATAAATATAATTGTTTTGCACTTATTTTTACTTTTTTTCAGTATTTTTGTAATATCAATATAATGACATAATATTTATAATAACAACTGGTTGAGCCTTTGAAATATAGTTATACGAAGTTAATTTGAATTTATTTTTAAAATACATGGGAAAGTAAACCTATACCTAATTAATTTTAATATGCTCATTATGGCTAGTAAAGACTACTAGAGAACGATGTATAGTGCAAGCCCGCATGCAGGTTTTCTTATTATCGTAAAACCGTCGTTGGCAATAATAAAAAGAAATATATATTTTTCTAATTTTATAAACAATTTATATTACATTAGAATTTTAGTAACATTGGTTTCATAATTTTGTAGGGGCACTATAATATATATCTAGACAAGCTCATTTTTTATGTAAGCTAATCATTAGATAAATCGTAACATAATTATCTAGATACTTTAAAAGATAATTTATTTCAAAAATCTTATCTAGATAATTCCCAAAACTGCCCCCGAAATAATAATACGCGATACCGCCGCGTTTTCATTTCATTATTATTATTGGTTGTTTTTTTTTTTGGTAAACGACTACATTTTACCGTTTCCACAAGATCATTTATAATAATCAAAAAATATAAAAAATATCACCATTGATTATGAATATTTAAAACAGATAGGTTAACCTACACATTATTATACTTCTTTGAGAAAAAAAACTTCCGACATTTAATATAGCTATATGTATACTTACATCATGTAAATACCACACACCTGGCGTAATTTCTTATGAAAAAAAAAAACGATCTTGGACTATACTCAAAATCACTTGTATGGAATATTAAACATGTTAAAGAAAAAAATTTACGAATAAAATATATTTTTATATTGTGTGTATTTGTATGTTTAAACGAATCAGTTATCGTTAAATGAAACTTGACATGTTCCGTGTGGATCCATTAATGTATATTTTATTTTCTAACCAAAATAGTGTACGGTCCGAAAACTGTTATTACAGAATGGCCGAAAAGGGAAAGGTACATTTTTGCGGAAAATTATACAGGCCAGTACCTACCTACGCTAACCAAAGAAAACTTTAGAAAAAATGAGATAGAGAATTTCAAAACGTGCGACAAATGTTTTTAAAATACTGTTATATTATAATATTATGAAATTATTAATAATATGAGTGGTTTTTTAGATTCTGAGCGGAGCGAGGGAGCTATTGTTTTTACAATGGTGTTTATTTTTTTTTATTTTTTTTTTTATATCCTGTATACAAAATTTCTTCCAGAAGGAGTGTTTCGATTTCAACATATAATACCTTATATTTTAGAAAATTGGATCAAAATGGTACTTTAGAGAGGTAGTTTTTCGATTTTCTCAATAGTTATTTAATGCCACTGGAAAAACCACCGAAAAATTACGAAAAAACGCTAAAAATGGGATTTTAATTTCTAACGCTTTGTTTATCACCATAGAAACGAATAAAAAATTATAATATTTTAATATTAGTTCAACTTGATTACCTACATGATAAAATAAATAATAACAATATAAAATATCCAGACTGACAAACCGTCTCCGCTCAGAATCGTTTTTCTTATACAATGATATTATATCATTGAATTCAAATTTAATACAATCATTATACAATGACCCACTTGTAATCTACTGTACAGCAGAACGACATCCACTTACCTGCTTTTTTTATATTGTTGATAATATTATGTAATTTGAGTTTTCATATACATAATCGCTATGTGCTGGAAATAAATATTATATCAATCAACAAAATTTGCTCATACCAGCAGTGCACTACAGCATGGTCAGCTAAAGTAGGGCGAATTATGTTTGGTGTAGAATGGACCAAAGGTCGTCAAACGATTTTCGGCGTAGGGTACCATGTGATTTACACATGAAACCACACGCACGGTGTATCTTTCGTCCACGCAGGGACGTTAATTATTAGTTTGATCGCCAAATGGTTAGTCAACAAGCCATACGGTGAGTTCCCTCAAGTGAAAAACACATTTATCCATATAGTCAAACACTAATGTACACCACTCCAATGCATGTAAACGGCAATGTGTGTGCAGTTGTGGTTAATTCACTAAAAATTATTCGACCGAGATTGAGGCAAACATTTTGGAGATTGTTCTCAAGGATACCGGAAATATTTAGAGAGACGTTTAAGTCTAGTCTAATAGTTGCGGCACTGGACAATTTTTTTATATTTCTGTTGATTAAAATACGCCATATGACTATAAACTGCGACCTAATTTCATATATAAAATGCTTTGTAACATTAGTGTTGCCGCTGTCATCAGTTTTAGTAAACGAATTGAAACTTCATTCAAAAACTTCAAACCGTAAATTTGACAAATCTTTTCATTTTTCAAATAATTTATCTTGTTGTATTATTTTCTGTGTATAGGTATTGTATTGCGTCAACGATAATGAAGTGAACGAGAAAAAAAATTTAATATTTTTTACTTTGTGATGCTTTCATTTGAAATTCATGATCATAGGTATCAAGTTTGTTTCTTTACAACGCGGTGTCTATTAGTAAATAAATTAACGGATAATTATAATTACACTAATCGATGATCCAGGTGAACTTGTTTTTAAGTCGGGTGTGATACAAAACATGTTGAAAGTAAATTGAACAGTCGTTAAGCTTCACTAAAGTACACGTTTTACAAAATGGCGTCGCACACGCCATCTATATGTCGCACACGTTGAAATATTGCTCACCGGCAGAGCGCATCGTTAATATGAAATAACTTTAAAGAGTTGAGCGAAATCTTACGAGGTAAGATTCTTACCAACTAAGACGTCTCGTAGGTATAAACTGAATTATTTTCATACTTTTACATGAGATACATAATATGCAACTCGATAACGGAACAAACTATAATAAATTATTATTAATAATACAGCGTTAGTCGGTAAAAATATGGTGTGACGACAGATTATTACCATCAAAATATTAAATCTCCGGGCCAAAGAGATTATTTTTTCCATTTCCACAGAACTGTAATTATTTGGACGATTTGTGAAAGGCGAGGTTCATAAAACATAATTTAGATACGTTTCAGAAGAGACCGAATATAGACATATTATCTAAAATCGTGACCTTCAAACTTTCTGCAAATCGACTACAAGAGACACAGATTTGCATTAGAGTAGACTACTCTTTTTATTTAAATTACTATCATCGTTAATTACAAGTGGCTGAAACAATGACATAGCTTGCACCGATAATGGCACTGGTTCTGCAAAGGCGTCAGACAAACAGACCGAAAATCGTAAAGGTTTCTAGTTAGAAAAGACCGACTAGACATATTATCTAAAATCGTGACCGGCAAACTTTCTGCAAATCGAATACAAGTGACGTAGATTTGCATTAGAGTCGACTACTATTTTTATTTAAATTACTATCATCGTTAATCGCAAGTGGCTGCAAAAATGACACAGCTTGCACCAATAATGGCACCGGTTTTGCAAAGGCGCAACACAAACGGACCGAAAATCAAAAAGGTTTCCGAATACATATTAATCACGGCTCGGTGGACTTACTCGAAACTTTTCCACCGCCTAGGCAATCCAATTATATTATACACCCGCGTGCTATATTCTGTAGACAGACGACGTTCTTTCACCTCTCTCGTAATTCTCCTCTGCTCTTCAAAACTTCGCAACACAAATCTTTTGTTTTACTGTCATTTTTTTTCCTTATTTCAAAACTGTTGGATTAATTTTAAGAAATTGTACCGTAGTAAAATTAAGACTCGCGCAGATGTCGATTCCAGGAAGTGCAGCCTAATATTATTAGGGATCCCGAAGGTACACCGAATTTCTTGAATTTTAACTGTTCAATATTAATATTGTAGTAAGTCATTAATTTCTTTTTGTATTTTATTACATTTATTATGATGTCTACGTGAATATAATATGATGTTATGAAAGTTAAAAGTAAATCTATCGAGCACAAAAAATCTACAATTTTTACACTATTATAGCTGGCTAGCCTTAGATCTAAAAAAATATGAAATTTTACTTATACCTACTAATCCTTAGCACCACCTGCTTTATTTTTCATTAACTATAAAATAGGGTAAACGCTCTATCGGAAATGAAAAATGGTTTGACACAAATCATAAGCACTAGTTAATAGTAATCCTCGGATGCGTTTATTCTGAATAAACTGTAATGGTAGATGCCGATGACGATTCAAAAGAATTCAATAAGTAATTTTTTTCCAATAAGTTTAACTATAAAATATTTGGTCTTTGCCGATATGCCTAGTGTTACAATTTAGTGCAATGTGTTTAATATAAAATGGTATCCTGCAATCGTTTTACTGTCATAATTATTTTGTGTGCAACATAAAATTACTATTGCTCTCTGTGTGCGATTTCACGAATTAAATTTAACATTTAGCCGACAGAGTGCATCTCAGTTATATATTGGGTTTGTCGAATTTGGTCGTGATGAACACGACTGAATTCGATGCTAATATTAATTATTAGTATAGTTTAATATTTTATAAGGGTATTTGTGTTTGTGATGAGCACAACAGTATTATATAGATTAATTATTATATTATATTGTACGCTAGAAATTATTTAAATAATATATTATTATTAAAATATATACAAATAAAATATGAACATAAGAATGAAAAAAAAATTGTACTTCCAATCATAATATTATCGCTTTGTTGATGGTTTTTACGCTAAGTTATTGTATCGATCTCCCGCATACAGGTACTGATTACGGGAACAAGATGAAGACAGTGTTGATTTAAATTGAATTTCGTAGACTGTTTACTTATTAAACTGTATATTTTAAATAAACACTTAAATTTAAAATCTAATTTTTATGACGTATTAGAATGCTCGGAACAGCGAATAATTAGAAAATAATCGATTTTTACTCGTTGGTTAGTAAATACTGAATGATTATCAATGTTATCCATGTTATGCGCAATTATTCTTGTTGTCATTATTATGTTATTATTATCATCATTGTTGTGATTGACGTTGTTATTATTACTATTATTACCACTATTATTATTGTAATCATTATTGTATCCACTTATCGTATCGTACCTTTTGCCATACCGTATAATTGTAATAACAGGCCGTATGCATATGCGTGCACATATTATAAGTGCGTCAACCCTACGATGGACATAATATTCAACCAGTTAAATGTAAATAAAAACTAATTATTATAAATACATTCCAATGTATACAGCACAAAAAGTGTTATTGATAAAAAAAAATTCACCGCTCAAGTGTAATAAACATCGGCCAGGTATAGAGATGTAAGCTTGAAAATTTTTTTTTATTCATTGATAATTTCTGAAAATTTTTCAACTTTCTTTCAAAACTTGAAAATTTTGAAAATTTGTTTTTTTTTGTACTTTTTTTAAATTAATAAATTTTTAATTTTAAAATTTTAAATATATTTAAATACTTTATAAAATAACTGTTTCATTTTTATTTACATTGTAACAAGTATAACGTCTGAGTCAAACAAAACACTTATAATAAAAAAGGTGGGTAAGTGGATGTTGATCTGCTGTACAGTAGTTTACAAGTGGGTCACTGTATAATGGATGGTATTAAATTTGAATTCAATGATATAATATCACTGTATAAGAAAAACGATTCTGAGCGGAGACGGTATATCAGTCTAGGTATAAGATATTTTATATACTTATCTATGGTATAAAAAAAAATTGACCAATAATAGGTATCTATAATAAGTTCCAAATTAATCATATCACAATATCCATTAGGTACTTATAACGCGTTAGAATACTTTAGAAGTTTCAAGTACCCACGAAAAAAATAACAAAAATAGTTATTCTAGGTTTTTTAATATATAATTTCGTCCACTTTAGACTTAAATTTACTATAAAAATAAACTGTGCTTATGTATTTTTTAGATTTTTTGGTAACAGAATTAACTACTTAAGTGGAATCTTATTTTAAATTTTGAATCCTTAGATATAAAAGTTGAACATTTTATAAATTTTTAACTGCAAAATAATTATTCAATTTTAAATTTGATAAATTTTGTCAAAATTTGATTTTTAAATGCTTATAAAAAAAAATTGTGGTTATGTATTTTTAATATTTTTCAACTACTATTTTTACAATATATCAGGAGCCTTGTATAAAATTTTTACACTTTTTGACCTAACAGATAAAACTTTATTGATATTTATAGAAAAAAAAACTAAAAAAATTTAAAACTTACAATGTTCGTAAACAGCTCAAAAAGAGTCAAATTTTTTTCAAAATTTTATAGTGTATAGAAAATGCTAATATAAACATTCAGTGCAATTTTCAAGTATCTACAGTCATTCGTTTTTTAATTACAACAAAATAAGAAAATCGTAACATGAGAAATCCAGTGAATATCAAATGTTGTAAAAATATGAATTTAAAACACTAATAAAAATTTAATTTGACTTGCCTGTAGACATTTTTTTTTTTTGAAAAAGGTAGACAAACCTATGAGGAATCTTGTATTACATTTTAAAATCTTAGATTTAAAAAGAAAATTTTTCATGAATTTTCAACTCAAAATAATTTGCAAATTTTCGTCATTTTTACGTATTTTGTCAATATTTGAACTTTAGATGCTTATATAAAAAATTGTGACAAAGGATTTTTAATTTTTTTCATCCACCTTTGAAACAATATAATAGGAACCGTCTATTAAATTTTCAAGCTTTTTTAACCAACAAATACAATTTTATTGATATTTATAGAAAAAAACATTAAAAAAATGAAAACTACAAATGTCCGTAAACAGCTCAAAATAAGTCGAAATATTTGGAAAATGTTATGGTGTATAGAAAATGCTAATATAAATACTCAGTCAAAATTTTATGTACCTACGGTCATTTGTTTTAGAGTTGCACTAAAAACCAAAATCGATTTTCTCGAAAACAGATTTTGTGTGAAAATTTCCGTTTTTCCTTAATTTTTCTTTTGTTTTTCACGTCGCTTTTGAAAACTACTGGGAAATTTTAACTTTTGACCCCCTAATGTACCAACTAGATTCACTTTCCTATCAGAAAAGATACTGTTGAAGAAAATCCAAGCACTTTTACTGTCCTAAAAGGTGATGACAGACACAAAAAAAAAAATAAAGTTAAATACTATGTATTGATATAGGTATATATTATATATATTATTATATAATAACTAATGATTTTTATTTTGAATTTACTATATTATATTCATTAGAATAATACCCACATTATATTAAAATTTTTAAATGGAAATAAAAGTATATATTTTAAAATATAATTATGAAGGTGAAATATACTACAACTATATAATATCAAAAGATTTATTTGATAAAAAATTAATATGATAAATTATAAAATTTTCACCAAAAAAAATGTTAATGAAAATTTACATCACTAGCCAGGCATAAAGTCAACAGTCATTTATTTTCTAAATCTAAAATATAATTTCAAAAGTGTAACTTCGTCAGCTGATCTCGTCTAAACGTGGACCGTTTGAGGCTCTTCTATATAGGCCCTCTACTGTACACCTATAGCACTCACGATAACAGTATCGTTATCACGGATCCATCGTCCGTGTACAAGATTTTTCGGAAAATATGTCCACAGCCCACTCTCGGACGCGAGTTTGCATCCTGTATGGCTGCATTTTCGGTGATATACTGAGTAGGTTTTATTTATAAAATATTAATGATTTATATTATTGTAACAACAGGTTTCGATGTAATATAATTCTGTATGTTAATTTATTTAACGGTTCTCGTAGCTTTTATCACTGTCGCGTCCGACACCACACACCCTGCTGTATTCCAGTATCATGATTACTAAGCCCGTCCCCTCGTACACCCTGCCCTCAGGTTATAATATGTCCTATGATTTACTATTCCATCTCATTCCTCAGAAATGATTTTTCCGTAAGTTAATTATATCGTTCTTACGCCTGCCATCGGGAGATTTGATATTTTATGCGTTCTCGTCGTCGGCATTCTAAGAATATCGTGATAAATAACTTTTCCTGAGGACTAAATGGTCGTCGTAGCAAGAGTAATACTAAAGTGATGCATATTTAAGATGAACTCTCTTTTTATTATTGTTGTAATATTTAGACAGCGAGCCGCCAGTCTGTAGCATTGTACCTACTAATATCGTACGCTTGTTAGCGAATTATGGTGAAAATTACGACAAATTTCCCAAGATTTATGCACCGCGGTAGACACAGGTTATAGAACAATTTTCAATATTCTGTGAAATCCAAAACTTGACCGTTTCATCGTTTATTCCGTCTGAGCATAAAATTACTGTTAAATTGTTGTTTATGGTACCATTTTCTGGGAGGGGCGGCATTAAAATCGCAACTCATTAGGTACTTATTACAGTTTTCGGAACAAACTCGTTCAATACAAAACGTCCGTAAAATTATTATACTTGTAAACTATACCTACCTATGCGCTCGCTTTGTTTTCTTCGACTAGGTATTTATTGAGTTTAATGGTCTACTCACGACCTGTGGTATAGACTTTTGGCGAAATTGCATTTGTTTTTATTAAGGTGCTGTCAAATCGTATTACTGATCGGCCGTTTTAGTTCAGTGGAATAGTATTACACGATAATACTACCTAGTTTATTCGTTACGATCTAATTAAACATAACTTTTTATCCGTACGATTTATTATTCTTAAACCAACAATACGCACCTTGCTATTGTATTATTATTATTGTAATAAATAAAGATTGTGAAACAATTAAAAAAATTTACAATTCTTTCTTTTATGCATTACGCCTTGGTACGATCAACGTATTTATACATTATAACCGAATATAATTTTATTATTATATTTTAAGACTGAAGACAATAAACAATTAATTGTTTTTTACATTTCTACCGATAGTTAATACACAATCGAGTAAAGTTATAACAAAAGACGATTGATATTTTATGCTCGTTCACGTGATAGAAGTATAATAGCCACGTCAATATTTTCAGAGACATATATTTTCTCTTTAGAATACACACAATTAAAATGAGTGAAAGTGTATAAAGTACAGAAAAGGTTGGCATTTTTTGAGAATACGAAAATTGACAATAAAAAGGAGTGCACCTTAAAAATAAAAATGACCGTGTGGTGTAATCATATAATAATAATAATAATAATAATATTATATTATACCACGAGGAATATTATATTATGGTTATGAACGAACAACTACGATGGTCGTTTGCGACGCTGGAGAATATTATCAACCCGCCGCCTCTTCCTTTCCGGGATTTCCGGGACCATATTCGGGATAAGTGGACCGACATGATTATGCTGTGTAATATATTATTATTATTATTATTATAACGTCAAGCATATATACATGATGGACCCGTGGAAATCGATGAACCGTCAGCTGGTCGAGACCTAATCCAACCGCGAGTGGCCCACGTAAAGTAGACTGCACATATAAATAATAATATTATAAATCGTAATAATATATCGTACCGACGACGTGACCGCATAGTTATTCGACGTCGTAAATCGTGGTTAAAGGTTTGCCGACCCCGTGTCGTAAGGTTTTAATACCCACTCAATTATGATGTTTACTACTCCCTGATAAAATATACATAATGTTATCCTGACTACACTAGGTCATTGATGCGTAGAGTTGTAAAAAGTGACAAATATATTTTCTGGATCCTATAGTAGACGATTGCACTCGAAAAAAATCTTAGCATAATATATTTTGAATGCTCATATGCACCATTTATTTTTCGTGATTTCAGCATAATATTGTTTTTTCGCAAATTTGATAATTACCTTTAAAATGCATTATGATGTTTATGGTCATCGGGATTGATCCAAAAAGAAATCATAAAAAATTAAAACGTAGTTTTTAACAATTTTCTTGAATTTATTTCACATCGCTAAATCATAATTTATGATATTGAATTGTTGTACATATCATCAGCAATTAATCGAAACTACTAAAAACTCAGACAACAGAAAAATATTAAATGTTAATTTAAGTTTAGTTTGGTCTATAATTCATGACTGTAACAGCAAGATCTCAAAACTACAAAATTAAAGATTATTCGGTTGAGTAGTCATCATCCAATTTTTTTTCCTCTTATATATAATGAAACAAAATTAATATCTTTTGAAAAAGAAAGCGTCTGTTTTTATAGTACTCAAAGATGTTCTTTGGAAACGTATATTTCAAGATATTGTAAGAGCAGGATTCGTGTTGTTCGAATATAATTACTGTAGAAATATGTTAAAATTACACAATTGTTATGCGTTTTATCCATATTATTTGATTTTGTGCCATGATGTTGCTTACAATAATTTACTAAAAAGTATTTTAACCCTAAATCATGTTATCGGTGTATGATCAGTGTTAATTGATAATATTAATTATTATGTCAAGTTAAAATTTAAAATACAAACTTTAGTATTATTTCACAATCGCATTAGCAGAATATTGTATAAAATATAAAATGTTCATATGAATCAAAAATAATTTTACGACTTGAACTATTATCCAAACATGATAATAATATATGTATATGATATAAACATCACAATATTATATCGTATGTAGTCATCACTTAAGATTTATGACGATTAACTAAGATTTAATGGATAAGCTAAACTATAAGCTAAAATGTATAAGATTTCATAATATCTACCTCAATGACTAGATGCATGATATTATCATGACTAGATAATATACCATTTCAGAAATTAACAAAATGTAATTATTATAGGAATTCAAAAATTGTAAGATACAATTCAAAATAAATAGAGTAATTGAAGTTAAATATTTATGTTTGACGTTTCACTGAAGATGAGATTGCTAAACACATGGCAAATATCACAATGCGCTTACTGATAATTTATTGTTTTAATTTATACAGTTTAGAAAATATTATGTCCAAAGATAGTATGAAAATTGTTTATATGATCTACGAAAAAAATTATATTGAGCTAGGAAGACTTTCTGTAAATTGATTGTAGAAAAATATAAGCTTTTCTTTCGTTTTAAAAAAGATAGTTTCGTAAAGAAAATATACAATTTAATCTTAAAGTGAGTTGTTCAAATAATTAATATATAGGTCGAAAATTCGTTAATGATCAATTTAGGTGTTAATATTTTTAATTTTCTAAATAATTATATTAATATCGATAAAACTGTAGGTAAAAAGTATATTTGCGTGAAATGTTAATATAATTTGAATAAAAATTATTTTATTTCATTTAGTTGTTTTATATGCATGAGAACATTACTCGTTTTCTTCAACTCAAGCTAAATTGGCTTACAGGAAGTAGAATATCAAATTTAACATTAAATCGTAGGTATTTATTATTATTTGTATTATTTATTGAATGGTATTTGAAAAAAAAAGGAAACATAATTTACTATTTGTTATATAGTATTATGTAATTACACAATTACCTGTAATTGATGAAATATATGATAACTAAATATTGATTAAATAAATTAATATCTTTTTGCTGTACAATTTTATCTATCAAACCCATAATTGAATAGAACGTATCTTTTACATATTTTATGTATTTTGTATAATATATTTATTATTTTTTTATCGTAACGCCATAAACACTGTATAATAAATCAAAACATAATGTTGCAGGTATACTATTATAAATTACTCAATAATTGTCAAAACACATTAATCTCCTTTTTCAATGTGATAAAAGCAAAATTGCATATTATAATTATTCTCCGGAATCAAATTCATTATTTCTTGTCCCTCTTGAGAATTCGGCAATATTGAAATTACATTGTAGGTATTGCAGTGACAGTCGTGATATTTTACGGCATTTCAATTATGTTTTTGCTGTAGCATAAAAGTGCATTCAAATTATTGTAAAACGCTAATAGTACTATTTACTATTTTCAACACTTTCCAAGATTTTTTAACACGTCAGTGATAATAGCTTACGAAAATGCATATTTTATAAATTCACGACGGAAAAAAAAACGATAAGGTGAAATTGTTTTTTTCAACTCGTGCGCACTCGCGCATTTATCGTACATTAATATTTCGATATTTAATTTGTTTGACTCAACTATTAGTAAGATATAAAAATAATTAAGTAGCGTTTTAGAAATTGATAAATTCCCTGATGGAATATAGCCAACAGATAAAAAATACTGCAATATATCCTCGCAAAGTGTCCAAGTCAAATATTACAGATTATAGACGATGATTCACATCGATGGTGGTTCTCAGTGCATTATTGTTTCGATAATGAAGTTACCGATAACTGCTACAAACGTCTGGTACACACTGATGTAGCTAAATTGCCTATACTTCCGCGCCGTCCAACGAATATTATATAATTTTTACTATCAAAAATAACAACTAGTTAGTTTAACCTAACCAAAACGTTACAATAATAAAATGTTAAGCAATATTAACAGTGAAAAATGTTGGTTCTATATCTATCGTTGAATAAAATAAGGATCAGCACGTATCACTGCACGGAGTAAAAAAATTGTGAACATGGTCGATGAATAATTATTATAAAAATATTAATTTTTGAATATTATTTCATCTTCGCCTTTAGATTTGACATTATACAATAAATTTCAATATAATATAATATACAAATACAGCGTATTGTAATATTAAAATATTAAGTCTTCTACCTACATTTAACTGTCACAATTTACACGTTTGATTTATTTGTGTATAAACAGCGCATTGGCTTTTGTCACGGATTAGTACTTAATCCTACATAAATATTAGTTCAGACATTTATCATAATTTTAAAATTGTATAGGTCTCGTACACAATAATAATATCGTCGTAACTCGATCGTATAATTTATAACTGTGACGATTTCATTTTTTTTTTGGCCGTACTAACATTTGAATCTAAAACGAAAGTTAAAAAATGTAAACCTAATTAAAAAAAAGAATGTTGTGCGCATACAAACAACTAGTCGCTGATTAAAACTTGAATAAATAGTCGCAATGATAGTAATTTAAATTCGTGTACATAATAATGTGTTTTATAAATCTGTTCATTTCTAATTACTTTTGATTGAGCGCGCTCTATTTACATAGAAATATTTATCTTTTTATCCAGACACAAATAATATTAAGCTATAATTATTATCTATATCCATTCCAATAAAATGGTTATCTGAGGTAAATAATCTAGATAATTTTTTGGTTATCTATGCATAACACGTCTTAATTGATTGAGTATACCTCGAGTAGGAAGTAGCTGACGACATAGCTGACGGACAAAATATTTTTTTCAAATAAACGATCAGTTGGTTATGGCGGATGACTTATCGTTTTGTCGAAATCAAATTTGTATTTCTATAAATCAACCTGTATATATTTATTTATATTTAAAAAAAAATAACACATACATAATAATAATAATATGGCTAAACAATTTTTTTATACACGTCATATTGCAATACAACACATTCCGCTGAATCACTAACACTATATTATTATATTATTATTAACAACATAGTTTTATTCATTATATGTTTATTGTGTAAACTTTTAGAGTAAATCGGGTATTAAAAATTATACACAATTCACGTATAGTAATTATTATTAATAAACTTCCGGCTAAATAATACAATACAGGTATAACATTGATATGGTATTTACACATGGTACAGTTCTTAACTTAATATTTTTGTACATTATCAAAATTAAAAACAATAACAAATAAAATATTTCATGATTCACTAAGATATGGGAAAACATTTAATGAACATTTAAGAATTTTCAGCAAAAATGTTTGTCAAGGAATGTCAAACGAATTCAATAAAATTCGGTGTAATTATGAAAAAAAAAATATTATGTAACTCGATATAAACACAAAAAAACCGTGTCGTAAATTGGACATTTTTTACGATTACGTTTGAGCAATTTTATTCTCAATCGTTACAGGAATTTTATTGCAGCGTAAGTTTTTGTTAGTTTTGTGAAAGGTTAATATTGGATCATTACGATTAGCCAGAAAATATGATGAAACATACAAAACAAAAATAACAGGTGTGTAGTAGTGGGTCACTTATTAAAAATTTCAATTGTTCCAATTACCAGAAAAAGTTTGTTCGACGGATATCGTGATTAACAAGTGTTCCAAGTTGTTGAATTAGTTTCTATACCGGTAAAATGTTGACAAGGTTTCAGTTTTGATACGATCCAAAAGATAACATATTATAAGTCCGTAACGAACGAGCAAAGACGATATACGTTATAACCATTTTCCTATTTTATGATCTTTGTTATAGATTGAACGTCAATTTTTCAAAAAAAAAATGATTATCGATGAAAACCAAAAGAATGAGTTAACAGGTATCATGTGAATTCGTTTGAAATCAATCGAATAAATGTAAGTGACTTCTGAATTAATTGTTCAAGGTGTATAAATGTTAACACGTCAAACGGTAATGTGATTGTAAATATTTCGAATCAAACAACTGAATGTTATTACAGCACAGATTATAATACCTAACGGATTTTATGTGGATGTAAAAACGTACTCATTAAACATTATAGAGATGACGATTCAACAACGTTTAACCGCAACCCAGGTTATGTTTTGTGTACGCATACTTATCGGCGATCACGTTAATTTGGTTTCAATCGCATACCCGAACACGCAGACGTAATGAAATTTAATTAGTATCATTATTATTGGTAGAAGATTGGCGGGTGGGAAGGCTGTGACCACATATACCACGGCCGTTAGGTACCTAGCGGTCACGGTAATGTGGTGACGTCGGTTTGGTGGCCAGTGACGTAATACGCGGTATTCTTCTATGGATAAGGGGATGGTGGAGAAAAATAAAAAAACATGTTTAAAACGACAAAATGTTTCAAAGTCCGATTTCGGGTTTCGTCTCAACACACGCCACTTGTGTACGCCCCTTTAGTGTGCGGCCTGTAGTGGCATCAGTAGTTGTGTACGTCTCCTCATAGGGTTCAGTTCAGGAGCCACAGGATCAGTGGCGGCGAAACGGCAAGCGCTAGCGACACCAGTCCACCTATGGCGGCGTCCACTGGACAGCCTGTCGACCAGCTGGCAGTGGCGGCGGCCAGGAACGCCAGCTCAGCCGCGATGCTCACAGATTGGCTGACCATTGACCGGCGGACCCGACTCGAACCGCGACTTGCCCGGTGGCTGCTGCTTTTCGTCTCCATCTCACCAGCCGACTCGATGCCGTTCATCCGCAGACCGGTTTTGTCATCCATTTTGCCTCCTGATTTCCGGTCACCTGGAATAACAGATTCATAACCACGTTAATGATAAAACACCGTAATCTTCAAGATTAATTTAAATACTGCGTTTCGATATTTTTATCGAAAAATTTACATAATTTTAATCGCTGTATCTGTATAATATAGTGTTACAAAAAAAAAAATAAGTATTCAAATTGTATATTGTAATAAAACCATCGAAGATTTTTATGCGATTAGGTTTATCGCCTGTTTTAGTGTATTTCCGAAACATTTATTGTAGTTTTCGCTGAGAAATAAGTATATAGATATAATATTAGTCAATCGTTTTTAATAATACGAAAATAATTATCAATTCTATATAATAATGTAATATCGTACGTGTATAATTACGGTTAAAATAATGAATTAAAAAAAAAAAAAACATTTCTTAATAATAGCTATAATATATAAATTAATTAATGTTGTTATTAGTTTTATTAATTTATATTATTATATAATCAATACTCTTAAATGTTCTTCCCAATTGTATTATTATTATACAGGACTAAATATGCAAGAGAATGCTTATTTTGATAGATTGAATAAAATAAAGAACAAAAAAACTGAAGAAATAGTGTGTTTTTAGTGTAGATACTTTCAACTTTGCAGTAGAGAGGATCACTGCTGTAATGGATGTGTTGAATTGAATTTTAACGAGAAATCATCACATTGGCGAAAACCATTTGGAACGAAAAAGGTGGGTGGATCAGAATCTGTTTCTATAAATAATAAATCTAATAAATTTATATTTTATATTATTAGCATATTATAAATTTGGTAGGTTGGACATTTTTGTCAAAATTACAACAATATTTTTCAAATATAATTGTGTTTACAAAATGATACATTATATGGATAAAACTAAAATTTAAAGTCTCTACATTAACTAATTATTACAAAATATAATGTAATAGCATTGGAAAAACCGTTTTTTTTTTTTTTTTTGTTGTTGTTGTTTAAGTATAATATAAAGTTCGATATTTTTAAATTCTGTAAATAAAGAAATACTAAAATATGTATTAAGTATTGAATTTTAAAATATATTGTATAAATGTATAAGTTTATAACCAAAAATATTTTTAGCTTTCCTGATTTTAAAGTATTTTACCATTATTAAACCCTTATGTATATGAATTGTACGCTTATGAAAAAAAAAAATGCTAACCATTTTTTATATTTAAAATGTCTATATACAGCTGCAAGAAAAACTTATGAGAAAACACGATTTTAATTCATTAAGTTTTTTGAGCATGAAACAAAAATTTTAAATGTCTATAAGCAGCTTAAAAATATGTTAATTATTTTTAAATGTCTATTATAATAATGTCTAAAAATACCTAATATAAATATTTGGTTAACATTTTAAGCTGGTAGATATTTTTTTCTTCGCAAAGAAGAAAAAACCTCTTCTGCGAAACTGCCGTTGTGTAAATATTATCGTTTTACCACCAATGTTTTTTATGAATTTTAAAAATTATATAGTAAATCGGTCGATTTAAACTTCCCAAATATTATGTAATAAGATCAAATTTACTTCCAGAAAAGTGTTTTTATTGAAGATTGTACAAAGCATGATGGCAAACACAAAAATACCACACATAATCGGAAGACCATTATTACGATTACTACTCGCTCTGCCGGGAACCCAAAATATATTATATTATATTATTGTTTTAAAATCGAACCACAAAAATATCAGAATGGAACACCCGTCGCAGAACCAAGACCGATTAATAATAAATATGCATTATGCATGCCATCCCGTACTCTCCGGAAATGGAAATCTATCTTGAGATAATAGAAGTTCGGTGTCTCCACTCGACGTCCACCGACACATAATAAGGTTCTTCCGGTAACCGTATCCCGCAAGGTTGTTTTTGCGCTACACAGTGATACCCAAGATGGATTGTTTTCACCGTCACAGTAGAATGATATTCTGTTACTTGTTCAGCCTGTCGTAAATGAGACCACATAATATTTTGTAATGAAGAAAAAAAGAAAACTCGACTGCGCATCGAAACAATGGCATACTATTTTTATTATAAAATCAACCGATAATTAGATAAATTATACTAGCTATACTGCTTATAATCTCACAGCATGGTCATAAACTCGTATGTTTATCGTATAGTTAAAGTTGGCTTTAAAAAAGTATAATCTTAACATATCATATAAAACAAACTCCCGATTTCTGTCTGTATGCTTGGATCTTTAAAACTACTCAATGTATTTCGATGAGGTTTTTTTCTAATTGATAGAGTAATTCAAGAGGAAGGTATAGATTTACAATTGGACCCGGTAGGTTCAACCCAAGAACGTGCTCAAACAAGAATTTTGAGATTTACAATGGAATTTTTTTTTTTATAAATGATTGCAGTTGGTTATAGGAGAAATAATAAGTAGAAATTAGTATTTATTATTTTATTGGTTGCTATTGGTTATCGGGCAGATCAGGTACAAGCATGCATCAAATCGAATTTTCACACATTGTCTTCAAAGGTGGCTGAGTTGCACTTAATGCAACGATCGCCCAAAAGGAGTTGAACAATCACAATTTTTTTTAAGAGTTGTCATTTTTTTTCAGTTTTTTTTTTTTTTGGATTTAGACCACTACATGGGAGCCGCACTTACTTGTTCAGCACCACATAATAATATTATGTGATGAAGAAAAAAAAAAACTCGAATGTCTGCGCATCGAAACAATGACAGACTATTTTTATTATAAAAGCAACCAATAATTAGATAATGTATACTGGCTACAAACTGCTTATAATCTCAAAGTATAGCTGTATGGTCATAAACTCGTATGTTTATCGTATAGTTAAAGTAGGCTTAGTATAATATAATATAATATTATGATACGTGTGCGAAGAAAATGTGGTCGTAATTTGTATTTATTAATTCAGAAGAATTCTCGTGTGAGAAAAAATAAATTTAAATATTCCTAATAACGACGACGTCGACGGGGTATGTACGTCTAACTTATAGTTTGCGACGACGAAACATTTTGGTTTTCCAATTCTGTTTCGATTAAACTTGGGCTTATACATAATATTATGCTCTGCGTAGGTAGGTACAGCGAGGACGAGCTAAAACGCAAATATTCTACACGACGCGCGTAGGTTATTTTTTATTATTATTTCGTTTGCCTTCGACTACTATTATACAGCAGTGGTGACTGCGGTTTAAATAAAAAAACAAAACGTTTTGACACGACAACAATTTGGTGGGCGAGAAATTCTCGAGGAATATATATACAATTTTGGCGAAACGTCATCGCCACCGACACCGCCGCTCTGTTATTACCATAACACCTCGACAACTATACTATTACGGCAGGCCATGATAGGGCTGAGAGACGAATAATATTAGTAATAATACGACAACGGGCGTATATCTATAAGGCGAGAGAAAAGTCTAACGACGACGTCTGCGACGATATTGGAGGTGGAGAGGGTGACGTACATATTATATACAAACTTTCAAATAAACGCAGTGTACATAATACGTGTGCACGGTTTGTATACAAGTCAAAAACCGTTTTCGGATTATTATTATTATTATTGCTATTCAATGTCGGAAACTGCGTTCGGCCAAAAGGGTAAAACACGACGTGAAACACTCTATATTATACGCTGCACCCTCCACCGCCGCCGACAAACGGCTGGGGGACGGACTTAATGAAAATTCCATTCTGCTCCTATCTACGAGACACCTATATAATGTAATATGTATAACGTGGTATTGCGAGCAACCGGGGCACGATCGAACGAGCGTAACGACATCTAAAACCGACACCGATCATATCCTGGAGTGGTGAATATTATTACGAGGTCGTATACATAATATTAAGTCCACGCTGGTGTTGGGAAAGACGTGTGTGTCCGAAACTCAATAGATCGTTCAGTATCGCAGGTCAGATTAAATAAGAGGTGCCTGTTTACTATTGTCCATCAAAAAACGCACAATGATGTAATACTAATAATAATATAATCGAAATCGTTTTGTGTACCTACAGCGAGTTCAAATGTGTGTGTGTGTGTGTGTGTGTGTGTGTGTGTGTGTGTGTGTGTGTGTGTGTGTGTGTGAATGGGTGGGTGGGTGGGCGGGTGGGTTTACTCGGAGTTCTTTCAGAATAGAAATAGCGATGAAATTGGATTTTGCGCGACAGTTGTAAAATTACTCCTCGTCACGCGTAGGGACTATAGGAGCGAGGCGATTTGTTTCTTTTTTGGGGAAACGAACATTTCCGTAAGTCATCTCGTCACGTAGTGTAATACGAAAAATAATATCGTATAAAATGGATAGATTTAAAATAATTTGAACACCAAAAGTTATAAAACGTTTCATGTTTAAATAAAGATAGTAGAGAATTATTTTTTCCTATATGTCACATATTAGTATATGCAACTTACCCTAAACACCCACAAATGCATATAATTCGTAAAAACAATATTGGTACCATTAATTCTTATAATAATTATAAAATTTAAAAATATTCGCTGATGAAGTCATGACGTATATAAAAAACCATAGGAGCTGATAGGATACATGTACATTTTGTTAAAAGTGGTCGGAAGAGGTTTGGAGACACATAAATATAGTAATCGTGCAAGGTTTATTCCAATGAGTGTGCTTTGGAGGAAATTAGATTAGTCTTGTTTTTATTTCATTATAGTAATTGTGGTGCCTAAAATTATAAAATAAACTCAGTGGCCCGTTCCATCGTAGCAACAACTAAATAATAATATTATTGGCAGTGTAGAAATTGTAATACATAATAGTGATTAATGATGATAATTAAGGCTATTATGTTGTAAATGTGAAATGAAATTGTAAAATGAGCATTTAATTTCGTTTAAACACGCTAAAAATGTTACATAAAATATACAATTAAATTACTACCAATAATTTTAAAATTATCATTAAGAAAAAATGTAATATCAGCTGCTATAATTTTTAATGGATTGATGTGAGAAAACCTTTGTTAATTGTATAAGCTAAATAACATAAAATGTATTGATTTTTTCATAGATTTAAGATTTTTTTAATAGCTGACATAGATGTATAACCGTATAGGTATATTTCATTGCTCAATTTTCAGAGAACATGAGTGTGATCTATAAAAAAATATGCTTATAACCTGCTCTCCAGTTTGCCTTATAAACTAAAAAAAAAGGCCCTTAATGATTGGATAAGCGGTTCCAGAACCAATCTGTGACACATTTTGATGTCGAATTTGTGAAAATACATTAGAGCTTGCCTAAATTATAATAGGAACAAATATGCACAATTTTAAGTTTCTAGACCCAGTGGTTTTTTTCCTGTACGTTTGTATATTAACAAGTAATGTATTTATTTTATATGAATATAGAACTATATATATACAAGCGACTTCCACTTGCCCGTTTTATTAATTTAACCTTTAGAAAATGACTGACTGTATTAATAATTATTTTGTAGTTAGGTGTGAAAAATAATTATAATATTATTGCTAAAACAATTTCTTATAATATTATACACTAAAAAATAAGTACAAAAATCATATAGCTATGATATTATATTATGTATTTATTTGCATATAAAAAAAGTTCAAAATCTTGGTTTAAAACAATTTACTTGTTTAGAAATTATGCAGCTTTCTATAGACATTAAATGAAATAAAAATTCAACACGAGACTATTACGCGTGTCGGTACTAGTTCGCTAAAATTATTTATACTAGGTATACATTTAATATAATATGTTTAAACCTCAAAACGTTTTTGATGTGTTACTTTGAGTGTTTCATAAAATAATAATATAATACATTGCATGGGTAATTATCTATGATGATTGTTTATAAACGAACAGGTCGCACCAAGTTTTATTCTACAAGGATTATGTGATATGTATCTGGAGATGGCATTACGGGATTTTGGTTAGACACTTGTCTCACAACAGAAATTCTGTAGTAGGCATATATGCCACAGGATGAAGGGGGTATAATTGAAATAGGGGGTCTACGAATCCTCTAACCACTAAACATACGTACAATATTTGCAGACTTAGTCGTTCAATTAGTAACGTATATATAGTTAAAACATGCACAGTTATAATATTTTACGTTACATATAGATGAAACAGTCATAAACAGTAATTGTATTGCACTGTTTTAATAAAAAAAAAAAGTATAAATCAAATCAATAAAATCATTTAAAATTGTATATTAGAAAACATAATGTGAAAAGAAATATTGATAATTAGTGTAGTGACTGGAAATGTGAAGCTCCCAACAGAATAATAAATAAAATATATAAACATATATCAAACAAAATAAGAATTCGATTGTGCGCACGAGTTTTATGCCACTCTTAATCTATGTCCTGTTGTACCTCTATTCCGAAATTAAAAATTCTGCTATGTGTACCTATCGATATATTTTTTTTGGTCGGGGGGTTGATTGGGGATGCTTAGTACCCCCCTACATTCTAGATAGCATCATCGAAATTGTATTGACTATTATATTATGCTATGGGTTTTGATACATTTATTTTTAACATCTTATCATTTTCATAATAATAATAATACATAGGTACCTATTAGAAGAATAATATAGAAAATAATAGTGGTAATCGGAAAAAAAAGTCCCGAAAAAAATGAATGAAAATATTTCAAAATTGAAGTGTAAATATGTTAAAATTGTATTGAAAAATAAATTAAAGTTACACAAAAAATCATTTAATATAAAAAATAGAAAGAAGTTTACATACTTATATAATGTATATAATATTATAATATATATATTTAATTTTCAAGTTCCTTGATGAAGATCATATTTTTGGCTTTTGCCATAACTTAGTAATTTAGTATTTAATTTTAGTGTAGTGATGATAATATGGTATATATCAAATTGTATGGATAAGTATAAAATGTTTCATATTATTATAAATTATTCATCATAACTTGAAAGGTAGTTTTAAAAAAATTTAGTTTGTTTAATAGGAATTCATTCTGGATGGTTTTTAAAATATAGTAGACTAATAAATATATACGAAATTACTAGGTATAGATACTTATAATTTGAACTTTGATTAGGAACATTACATAAAAACAAACGTTTTTTGGTATAATAATAGGCATAAAATGTATATCTATAAACAGGCCTTTTTAACGGCCGTACGTCATAACATAAGAAAGAGCTATTAGAGACATAGAAATGTCTCTTAGCCTATGACATTTTGTTATTTTAGACTTGTATTAAATTAAATTTTATTATATTTTAATATATGACTTAAGTAAGTAATTAAATTTTTTTATGATATTATAAGATTTTTTATGTAACTTTAATGTATTTTTCAATTCAATTTTAACATATTTATTCTTAAATTTCGATATATTTTCATTAATTTTTATCTGGACTTTTTTTTCCTAGTGTGGGAAATTTTTACCAGGACTTTTTTTCCGCGATTCGTTATAGGTAATTGTTTATATTAAGATCAATGCGAAGGCGTATAGAATTAAGCTGTATGAATTGAGGGGGAGCCCCCCACTGATCACTTAAGTTGACATAATACTAGCACCCCCATACATTTAACCCAAATTATGCCTATGCGGCTATCGACGAATTACCCAGTTCTCTCTTCCAAAGCTCGACCTCCTCCAAATCAGCTGAGCAACATTATATATTTTATTTTCATTATCATAAAACGCATTGCGTCATATTATACTATTTCGTACAGTGATTTATAAGCTTACAACAGACCACAGGCACCATCAGGCTCGGAGACCGTTGGACTGTATAGATAATAACATAATACCTACGTAATACCAACTGGTACCGTGTTCCCAATTAGAATCGTAAATAATAAAGTTATCACTACAAAGAAATAAAATTAAAATAATAATGTAATTAATTGTCCCTTATATTTGTCCTCTTCTTTCCCGATTCACCACCTATCACAAACACGGATAAAAACATTTTCCTACTGCACAACTGGTTCGCTCTTTCTGCCATAAATTGCTGTATTTTTGTTGATAAAACAATATCGACGGTCGTTAGTCATTGTTTCGTACGTGTACATTTTATAATTAATCATTGAATTCAAATTTAATATTTCCATTACGGTGTTCTACTAAATGCAATGACGATATAGACTTTAAACGTACTATACTGTCTAAACGATTTCCCAGATTTTCTTTTGTTATTATTTCCATTTTACATGATTGGAAATAATAATATACAACCACTGTATATTATGATTTTCAATTTGATGAAACCTTTCTTTATAATAAATTATTAAAATAAGAGAATAACTATAGTTAAACAAATTTAATCAATTTAATTAAAACATATAACAATTATGCAAGTCTTGCTAAATCATTGAATAATTTGTAAGACATTTTACCCAACCGTAAAAATTGTGCATTTAATCTACATATTTATACGTGATAAAGTTGTATATAGTTATTTCTTTGATGTTTCAATAAACAAAAAAAGTTTTCTCTAATCAACTAAAAATTATTAGACTTGCAATTCAATTAGTTTTATTCAAAGAGATAATTACTGTTTAAATATTTATACTTCAACTTTACCAGATATTGTATAGCTTTTCCATTTTGTTGCTGGTGATGGTATCACTGAAAAAAAAAAATGAAAAATTCAATAAAATTTTTAATAAAACTTGTTTATCATTAAAAAAAAAAATGACTTCATGATTCCATACACCTATGTTTGAAAAATTATAAATATCAATTGACCCTTATACCACTAAATATCACTATATTATAATTAATATAACTAATAGAATTTTATGGTTTTTTCTTGCATTTATTCGGTAAAATTAATAACATTAATTTTTCTTTTTAAAATCCATCAAACATTTCATTAGGTAGCTATAAAATAACTCTGTGAAATATGGTTTTATAGTTTAAATATATTTAAATGCACTACTCGCTACTTTATACTATATACTATACAGTATAGGTACACTATAATATAGCTAATTATAGTAAAATTGCTTATTATAATATTTCAAACAACTCTGATAAGGTGTCACTTCTTTAGTAATAATATAATTCTTAATTAACAATTTATTGTACCTATAGTTCATTAAATTACTATTTTATGTTAACATAAGTAGCCAATGAAATAAAACTCATAACTAGAATATATGTATATATTTCATACTAATCAAAATATAAACAAAAATATTATTGTACCAATAATTTCGAAGATTCAATTTCAAAATAAAAAAATTAAGTTGAATATACAAAAACATAAAACTTATAGAATCAACATTAAGGTGAATTATTAATTATAGATAACATATTTAAATTTTATTTTATTCAAAGCATGTTTTAAAACAAATAATTCAATTATAGTTTATATCCATGAATAATATGTAAAATATAGATAATTTAAGTAGGTAGGTAATATCATATTTTGGTAATATGTATTATTATTTGTACGCACTCCAAATCATTTTTTAGCGTTCCTGTTAAATTTTTTTATTAAGTTGTCCAACTAGTTTTGTTTGAAAGTTGTTATAAACTTATAGTTTTATTGGTTCAACAAAAGCTTTAGTTTAATATGGCAATTTAAAATCATAATAATTTATGATTCTATATGATACAAATTATAAATAAATTGTATATTTCAATTGTCTTTTATACATTATATATTTTTAAATTTTTAAATTACATTCGATGATGGACTTATTAAAAACACTTCTAATGTACACATTTTAAATAAATAGTTATGGTAATAAATAAATATAATATACATCCTCATTTTTTTGATTAATGGGTTTTTTTATCCGACGTATTACTAAGGTAAATAATTACTTTTAAAGCCTTTGCGTGTTATATTATTTGTCTACCAATGATAGCGCGTGTAATATTTTATCAAATTATCATATGAAGTTCAAAAACTGAAATTTGAAAATGAAAAATATTTTTAAAAATGGCTGTGTATTTTTTGCCATGATCACAATAGCAAATGGCGTGCACTTTCAAAATAAAATTCTTCAAAGGAAAATATTCAAAAAATAAACAATTAAATTCAATAAATTATAGTTTTCACAACCATTAGGTGATCTAAATATATATCATAGATGACGAGAAAAATTTTTCGAGTTTTTAAAATGTTAAAAACATTTATACGCCTAATTAGAAGCGAACACTATTTTATAATTTATAATAGTTCATCAATATATATATTTTAAGCTAAATAATATAACGATTAATTTTATCGTCTTACTACCTACGTAAGATTTATATAACATAAAATTATACAAATATTTAAGCAAACCAAACAAATTATTTAAATAGTCCCAAAACCCTTATGTATCTATAATTTAATATTACAAAGAAGAAAAATTGTTTGTTAGTTCGAGGTAATCTCTGGAACTACTTCACCAATTTTGAAATTGTTTTTACCGTCAGAAAGCTACACTATCCCAATAGGCTATGTTTTATCTCAACAAGTAGCACTTCATTTTTTTTTAATTCGATATTTAGCTCATAAACAAAAGCAAACGCATTATATTTTTGTTTATTATAGGGTAGATTCTATTGGTTATAACAGATTTAATAGTTATTATGATTGAATATAATATTTTAGACTTGTATATTTTTCAAAACCATCAAAATGATATGACTGTGTTGAAAATCTTTAATGGAGATCTAGATAGGATAAATCGATGGACATTAATAAACGGGAAACGGTTTATTTCAATATATTATATTGGTAGAATATAATTTAAAACGATGTACTACAAAAACATCAGTCATTATTAGGTATTAAAAAAGTCAGGGAGTAAGGGGAACGATACACCTAGCTTTTATATTAAAGCCATAATAATTAAAAACACTAACTGAAAAAAAAATATTATTACGTGATCTTTAAGTTAACGTATTAGGCGTAATCTTTGCAAAACAAAACTCAGTCCTAAGTGCAAACAAATGTGCAATGTTATGATTAATGGGCGTTAATTATAATAATAAAAAAAAACAAAGTTAATCTTAAGTCTTTGTTGTTTTTTTAAGATTTGAACATCATTACACGGTATTAAGTAACGATAATTTAACACAAAGTTTAAATCATAATACGAGTGGTGGCATTTTTACGGGCAACGAAATGCACGAGAGGCAGCTGTCCTAAACATATATATATATAATATATACATTAACGTCGGACCTCAAGGGGTGCGAAATCCACCACAGATGGATTACCTACATGTATACACTGCTTGCATAATTACAAGTAAGTCTCGCGGGCAACGTGGAATGGCTATAATTTAACATAATCAGATATGTCCAGACTGACTCGCTGACCGATCGACGTAGACCCTAAACAACGATAGTTCGAGACTTGCAATTTTCTCGGTACCTCCACGTGAGTATGCACTAAGAAAGAATTTTTCAGAAATTCGCAATTTAAATTGGTGCTTGCACAAGTATTTCGAGATAAAAAATTATCGATGAACATATTTTAGTTTTGAGCACCATTACCTACACCAAATATTAAATAACGAATTGAACGAAGTTTAAATCACAGAGAGTTGGTAATTTTTAACGGGTAACGAAGTGCACGGAATCAGCTAGAATATATATTATATAATTATATTTAAACCATTTAAAAAATAGATATTTATATTAATAATAATAAGCCATTGATAACGCTAATAATTACAATATATTATTGCCACAGTTGTCACAAAATATTATTATGTCTTAGGTGAATAAGTCCAACAATATTATGTCCAACATGCGATAATGAACACCCTTTATTAAAACAATTAAATGGAAATAGTACATGTAAAATAGTATCTTATAGTAATTACTAAAGCTATTTAGTAAGTTAGTAGTTACTAAACATATTTTTTCGGAAATTGCTCGGAATTTAATTAGGTATAGTATAAAATCGTTTACCATGGAACAGAGCCGTAACGGACATATTATTATTATTATTATTATTATTATTATTATTATTATTTTCTAGTTACAAACGTTTACTCTTTGTATAATTAACAAACAAAATTATAGGTAAATTGATTATTATTATTTATTAGTAAACAATAATTGCATATATTATTATTCGTCGTTCTCAGTGGACATCAGTAAACCTGATGTCGTTTCTAGTCGGTCATACAAACTGCATATTTTTTGTTTCCAACACAGAATAAATTATAGTATACAAAGTTAACACGGTACTATGTAATTTATATGTATATAGATATGTCAATGAAGGGTGTGCCACAAATGGAATGTTATAAATGAATTTATCGTTAAATTTACAAGCTACGAGATATCGTTTGTTAATGTCGTCTGCCTTTAATATAAATTACCATAAAATGTAAACAAGAATTCAGTTAGAACGGTTTTTATCACATTTTTCTTTTATCTTACTAATTTGTACATTATATTTCCAAATTGTGTTGGAATTATGAAATTAAGCTCGTGCTTTTAGGCAACTGTAAAATGAAAAATACTAAATACAAAACAAATTGATATTAAGATAGAATTAATAAAACATATTTTCATATAGTTTTGCTTAATTAAAAAAAAAAAAAAAAAATGTTTTTAACTTAATATTCATTATTAATAATTGTTCGCCATACTTGTAATTATTTCATATTCTGATTTAAGAGACTTTTATAACATATTAGTAATGAACATATTAAATTATCTACCCTGGGGTAATTTTCATTTGCGTTCTTATACCTTTAAATCTAGAAACTTAAAAACGTGATACTAAAATAAATATTTTACGAAAAATCTTCAAAAATGTATTTTGTAAAACAACTATATTATCATATGATTTAAATTATTACCTAAATTAAAACATATTATTATCTTGGAAATAATGTAGTGTAATTCAGGAATACCAGGGTTAAAATAATATAATTTTATCTGTTAAGTTTAACTGTAAAAGATTTTTTAATTGGCTTTCTACTATAATAATAAATTATACTAACGCAAATTCTACGTTCATTGTATTTTCAGTTTGTGTGTTTATGAATAATATGTGATTATTTTAATCAATACAAAATATCTATTTAAAAACATATTAAAAATATTAAAAGTGATAAATATTTTTTATCATAATTGCATATTAATATAATATAAATTATTATGTAAATGAGCTAGATTGGTGTAGCCAATTTAAAATTAATTTATTTAAAAAATAATTTTCTGAAAAAAACTGAAAGTAGTCACTGTTGCTAAGTAGAGGGTAAAAAATAATGTACAAATATATTTAAGTTAATAATCTTTTTTTTAAATTTTTAACTTTTGGTTAGGAAGACACTATAAATGTTCAGAAAATTAAAATCTGTATGTAACTTATGTTGAGCCAAAATATGTAGTTAATTATATAACTATGTATTATAGTAAGTTTTATATTATATATAAATTATATAAGTTTATTATAAAGATTCTAATTATTGAGTAGCTACATTATCATCTTTTATCAATTTAAAAGTGTAAAACTGTAAAGATTATTATTTAACTTTAATCATATTACTCCTCTTTCGAAGACCTACAATACTTGATATCCCGAATTACCATCCATAGTATTATAATATATTCTAATACGTTCGTGACACCTAACGTACAATGATATCAAATTTACCTGTCGAGGTAGCGACCGATCTTGTGGTAGACGGTAACGTCGTTGTGGTTGTGGTAGTGGTGGCGGCGGTTGTCGTGGATGTAGTTGGTGCAACGGTAGTCGTCGGCAATATTATCTCTGAAGCAAAAAACCACGAAAATAATAATATTATAACTGAGTACGAATGTTGGACTGCATAATTTGTAGTAAGGACGAGACAACATTTTATTCTGAAAAAATTTAACTAGCTACGTTAATACAGTGCTAGTAGATATAGCTATGTACCTACAATAAATTTATTATTATAATATGCGATCTGCAGACGATATATTATTATTGTACAGACAATATGACCTGACGTGATTCGTGCGCAGAGACGAAATCAAATGTTTAATTAAAAGGAATAGAAGAAACGTGGAGTTCGATTGTTTAATATTCCGTCACGGGAGCACTACGCGTGGTACGTGATCGATTTATCTAAAAGTCTTCATTTCTATTTCTCCGTGCAGGTTTCTTTGTCGGCAAAATGAGGTTCGAAATACGCTATTGTTTACTGTTGGGACGTATATATAATAATATAACGTATATAATATATTTAGGTGGTAAAAACGCTGCGGTGCTTACACTATGCGTCTAATGATTAAAACGCCACCGTTTCCCATTACAAACGTGCAGCATATTAATACGTATGATTGTGTCAAATATCGGCTCATCTCCACAGCTGATGATACATTTTATTTGAAATTTAATTCAAATATAAAATTATTTAACCGTACGATACACATAATAAAATAACGCATTTATAGTCCAAGTCTGTCTGTTAGCTGCTTCGGAACGAAAACGATTTGATAGGATTTAAAGGGCCCGCGGATAAATAATTGTGTGAAAACTTAAAGCATAATATTGTGTGAAAAACTTATCGGTTTCCGCGATAATAGCAATAAAAACTTTTAAGTGAATCACGAACGTGCATATTGTCGAATAAACATAATACCAAAAATACTTTCCGCTCATGAAAAACCTTAAAAAAGTGTCACGGAAACAACAATAATTTGACAAAGACAATGTTAATGAGAGATACAAATTGGTATTAAAATATTTTTAAATCCACATTGCATATAATAATCATAGTCGGCATAGAGGTAATGCCTATATTATAAAGAATAATAATAATATGCATTCGTTTGAAATCCACACAAACAACGTTTCAAGAAAATAATTCTATTAACATTGATTATAATACGTTGTTCAAAATGCATTTACGAACCAGCTATTTTAAATCTGAATACAATTATGTAATCACAAACAAAATTTGTATGTACGTAACGAACGAACAACTTTTTTAATAACACGATGAATACTAAAAGATGATCGTTTTTGTAGTGTTATTAATTACACGAGACCGACAATTTATAATAATATTCCTCTGCGGAATGTATAACCTAATTTAAAAGTACAAAAGTATTTTTCATGATTCACCAAAACCCGATTAATTTCTTTTAACAAATGACAAAGCATATCGCCAAGTAGTTGTTCATTGCGTGATTTAATAATTTCAAATTAAGCTCAAATATTAAATAATGGCTACTGAAAATGACGGAATAAAACGAAAATATTTACATTAGTAGACATTAAGTTTTATGAGAGAGGGAACTATAGTTGTCATTTAAATTCACAATGGACCAATTTAATTTCTACTAACCAGAATCAACCTCTGTTTAAAGATTTAAGTTGAGCAATATAAACTTTAAAGATACAACCCAAAACAGCAGTATTGTCGCAACGACTTTATTATAAGTATAACGTAGAAAATTATATCAATACAGCTTCAAAAAGAAATATATTTTTAATGATAAACGCATTTAAAATATCTATTTACTTTGTATTAATTAGTCGATATTATGTCAAATGTATAATGTAGGATACACATTGTGTTACATATTTATTATATGCATATATGTATATTATGTCCATCTTTAACCCAAATACCCAATGACAATTAATATACAACTGCAAAACTATACATAAGTAATATGAATCAAATAGAAGAAAATATAGTAAGGGCGTATTAATTTGTATTTATATGAATCGCGTAATAAGAATTATATACCTAACAAAAACCTTAATAGTTGGTAACAAATTGTTGAATAAGAAAAACTTTCGTTTTGAAGTAGTTAACTAAAACGATTATCCAAAATATTTATTAATGTTTTTATTTTTTTTTTAATAGAAAATCAATTTGTTGTGAACGTTATAACTTACATGACGTATTTAGCTTCACTATTCTCAAGTCACATATTCTATTGGCTCATACTTAATGATAAACGTTAGGTTTAAACGAATTAATAGTTATGATAAATTTAAAAAAAAGTAATATTTTAAACGATTTTAAACATGTTGTTTATATTTTTACAAGAAAACAATTACTTCTACATTTGGGATGGAATTCAGTTAGAATCATTATAATATATTCATGTAGCCGCTGTCTGTATTCTGTGTCAAAAGTATTATTATATTTTACTTACATGAATGATCAGTAATATCAAGGATTTAAATAAGCTTTCAGTTTTCTATGTTTTAAACAATTATATGCACAATACAACACTATGGGTTTAGGCTAGAATGATTTATGGTCTCCGGAAACTTTTATTTGACACTTTATTCCATTTGCACAACACTTTCACCGTCTTTCGTTTTTTTCTCTTTTCCTTAAGCTTTACATGAATGTTTTCTAGTGACGAAATATTATGTGTTCACTCATGATTTATGGCCATAGTGAACAATTGTCCAAAATATTGTTCTTTGTCCTTTCAAATTTTGTCCATTTGAAAGTTTATTTTCTATGTTGTATAATGCATTTTGATATTTTTAGATACATATATGAATATCAGTATATTTTGGATTTATTCTATGAGAATGAATTTGAAACGCGCTTATTATCGGAAAAAAAACACCAAAACTATACCTAGGTAGTAAAAAATAATATTCAGTGTGTGAGATATAATATGAAATAATTAATAAACCACACGTTATCCATAATACCAAAAATGCAATCAGGAACTGAAATATTATTATAAAATTCTCAAGTCTTGGTACGATAATTTAGCATTTTATTATTCAACAATTATTTTAAAAGAATATATATTTTTTTTTCTAAATTAGCCGTTGAATAATATATCAATAATCTTTTAGATTTTCGTCGATGCAGTGTCAATGGGTAAACAATACAACAACATAAAATCAATAAACTATAAAAAAAGACCCTATTTTTCACTTATCAATTACTTAAATGCCAAAAGAAACTTTCATAACAAACTCAATTAATCATTGGTATGAACCGTCAATTATTGTCATGTTTTGAAGTTGGACACTTGCACTAAAGGGTGATTTCGGAAAGCAAAACATACTTCTTCTTGCTAGGGTTATGAAAATAGTTTGAAGTAATTGTTTTGTCAAAAAACTTGATAATAGATGAAATAACTTTTCGATTAACCATAAAGCCATAAATGTGCAGTTGGTACAAATAAAAATGTTGTTGACGAATATCAACCAAATTTAAGATAATTTAACGATTGAATCATATAACTAAAACTACTTATAAACTATTTTTGCATTCCAATCAAAATACGGATTAAAAAGAATTATAAATTACTATGAAAAAAAATGTTAACTTAAAATGTTTAATTTTTCAAAATTAAATTTTAAAACAGAAAACTTTATTCGTTTGCGGAGTGTTGGGTATTATTATGTTATATTATTTAAATTCTTAATATAATACTTGTAAAAAATATATTATTATAATAATTATTGCATGTTTATTAAGCATCAATATTGAATGCAGTTATTTTGTTTGTTTGAATGTATAGGTACTTGAGCACCTATTGGATTTCGTAAAAAAATTAAATCAAAAATACATAGTTCGTTGTCTTTTGCTTATATTTTTGACATATTATGTATTCATAATGATACTATATATATTTGATTTTTGGAATTACATAGTATTATAATACTATTATAATAGAGTTTTGTCAAATTTAGCTTTTTAACTTCACGCATCCATATAGTTCAGAAAAACGGTCAATGATGTATTTATCAACGTTTTCTGATAATGTGGTAGAGCCGTGTAAGCTCAATAATTTCAAAGTGATAACGTCCCCATATGAAAAAAAAAATAATAAAAGTATAAAAAACCTTCATAAATATGAAAACCTTGACTCGAGGTGTGATTAAAACAGTCAAATGGATTTAATCCGGTGAGTATTTCAAATGAACGTAGCTTATCAACTCTGCCCAGGAGATCCTGAAAATATCTATCAGAATTAGTGATCCGTCAATCACACCTCAGTACCGAAATACAACGTATGAATATATTATAACGACACTATATTTGATTTTCATTACAGTTTAAGCTGTATGTATACAATATACATAATAATATATGCCGTAAATTTATCAGCGAGGAATAGTGGCCAAAAACTCGAAAAAATTATACCTATGATAAGACTCATCAAGTTCAATACAACTGACGCCCACGGTGTGGACACAAATATTATCATCATAACCATAATAAATATACCGTGGAGATAAACATATATGTATTATAGGTTGAGATTATAATCTACATTATTGAATTCATGAATTTTTGAACTAGTGCAGGTGGCCGTTTAAAAACGAGTGAAGATATTAAAAATAAAATATATCAATAATTTGCTAAGGACCTATGTGTTATGTAGAACCGCACAAAGCCACGACTATTGTTGGCCACCATCACCATCCACCGACTACCAGTAAACATAAATTCAACATATATTATATTAATAGGGTAGGGTGATGGGTACACATACCAATCATATTAATATATTATTGTGACGATACGAAAACGGGTTATACTCGAGGAGAAGGACACTGCGTGAAATTTAAATTTATAACGTAAATTACGGTGCTCGTACATTTTTTTCTGCACCCGTGCACCACGAATATGTGTCCTGCAGGGTGTGGATATTATGATAATGGGTCTGTCGTATTTGTATAGCACTGCTGGCTTCGGTGAATGGTGGATATTACCAGCACCTGTGTGATAACGCCACCATGTGTCGGCCGGAGGGGTCACGCGTCATTTATCCCTAGACGGGAAATTTTAGAACGGACGCCCACGAAAAAAAAATAAAAATATTAATAAAAAAAATCCAACGAAAAAAAACAGTATAACTCAACCGAGACATTTTTATTTGTCGAAAAGCACTTTACCGAGGATAACAAACTGTTATCCCCTGTCTTAATAAATGGCCATATAATATGTACTTATATAAATATTTATATTATACACATATTATAAGTAAAATAATAATATATACTATATTTATGTATTTTACTATACGAACATCGTATGGATTATATTAATTTAAATCAAACGTAAATGCCATGCAAATTCAAACTTTGTATTAAAAACTAAATGGTCGTACTAACTGCAGATTTCATTTATTTCAATTAGGTAAATAGATAATTAAAATAATACATCAAACATAATAAACAAAATTGATAATTATCTATATTTAAAAGCATCTATTAATATATTTTAGTTATTATAGTTTTAAAGAAATACAATTTTGTTTAAATAAAAATATTTCTATAAAAAAAACTTAACAATACCCTAATAATGGTCTAACTTAATCACCATCGAATAAGTATGTACCTACCTAGGTATTATATATTAATTTTTTAATTAATAATATGACAAACATAAATAATTTTTTTGCAGCATCAATAGTAATTAATTGTTATAGCTAATTATAAGTTATGATACCTTTTTAGACTTATAGCAGTATTAAATTTAAATAGCTATGCCTAATGTAAGTAAAAAAATGTTTACTTTATGTTGAAAATGAATACTTTTATGAAGATAAAACATCACAGGCTTGCAGTGTAATATATATTATTACCTATTTTAGGTACCTACTTCGTAGCATTACATTATCAATATTATATGTTACATCTTATGAATTTTCCAGTTGCATCGAAAATTATATTATATGTATACTTATCGGGAATACTACCTTTTATAAGTTCTGAATTTCGAACTAATGTAAAAAAGAAAACATTTTATTTTCCGTCTTTGGGTTTTTCAATACGCTGTGTATTGAATTCCGTTCAATCGTTTATTTTTTTTTACGACCAAATGATCAATAGAAATATACGATGGCCAATAAACGGTTTTGGACCATTTGCCAAAAACCTCTATAGGCGAGTCGGCCCTCCTCGTACTTGCACACGCAACGACATTATTAGGCTCCTACCAGGTGTAGATTATTACCCGCTGCGAATATTGGAACTCATTATCGTTAAAAGCCCACCGTACAGTTTTTTTTTTTGGTTTATTTCTCACTCGGGTCCCGAAATCATTGTTATTTTGTTTTCAAAAACACATTCCAAACCTTAATCGTTTGAACTTCATAACACCATTATAACTTTTGTTCGGAAACACATAAATACATAGTGCGCGTACCATAAACATATTATACGATATACCAATGCGCTTACGTAAAACAATTATTATTGTTATATTATTATTATTTCACTCTGTCATGTAAGTAATTCCATTTCATTAAGGGGACGCCACGCCCGTTGTTCACATTGTCTCCGTCTTACAAGAGCGTAATACATTGTAAATTTACGCTCAGCAGATCACATAGTTTAGCTCCATTATTTTAAAAATTTGAGTTAGTCGACCTACAGTGAAACTTGATGGCAAGAATATTATATCATCTGTGTTCGTATGTTGGTTTTTTACGATAGTTCAATTTTATAGCAAGTTATGCATATAATAATGTGGCGTAAATTAAAAACGCTCATAACTCACTTAAAAACTGAATAATTATAAAAAACCAACATACGAACTCAGATAATGTGTTTACCATCGTGTTTCATCATAGGTAGATTCTCTCTAATTTTTAATCTAAAGAACCTAAACGTGATTTGCTGAACTATGTTACGTACTCGTAAGACGGAGATGACTCATGTGGGTGTAGCGTCCTATATTAAAGATTACCTATCCATAAAAATAAACTAAATGTAAAAACACGGTGTTTCCAGTTGTTGTTAAAATATTCTTCTATAACGATATTTACCTATTACGTACGCACAATATAACGGTAAAATTATTATGGTTAGTAATAAAAAATAGCTGCAATAACTTAGTAGCACACATTATTATTGTTGTTAAAATTAAAATTATAAATAATCATACAAAAACGATCAAAACAATGATGTTTATATTATTATCGTGTATTTATATACTTTGCTTATTTTTGTTACGGTTTCCTTTGTTAATAATTCAAAAATGTTTATTATAACAAATTATTTTAAGATTAATGATACACAGATCCAAATTGTAACTAGGGTTAAATAATTATAAAATGTTGTATATCAAACACATTAAATTCGCATATATTAGCTTTATACTTGAACTCAAGTCATAATATGCTAAAACTTTCATTTTTTTATGACTTTTATTATTACCTTCAAATCCATATACTTTTAAAGTAATAATGCCAATAAAAATGAAAAATAGTTTAAATATGAAGATTTATTGAATTAACTTTTAAATAAAACTGTATTTTTATACAACACATTTCAGTAGGTACTTAGTTCTGCGTATTAAACCATTTTTTATTTTTTTTATGAACATTATACGCCGTATTTTGTTTGAATATTTAGCTTACGATAATTTTCAAATTTTTCTGTTGTTATAAAAATATCTGACAACCACAGATACGTCTAAATATAGACATAGGAACAAAATATTTTTTAATTATTTTTCTTTACACTACAATCAATTTGAATCTTAAAAATATAATTTATCAAAAATAGTGAACTTAGTAATGGTCAATTGTTTTTATAATATTATTTATTCTTGGTTATCACTTATTAAGAACTTATCAGATATTTTAATCTCAACAATAATCTTCCACTTTGTTCCGTGTGACATTAAGGCTAAGTTAACCGAAAATATGAGATACCTACGATTCAGTACAGCAATTTTTACCAGACAAGAGGATTATTGCAGAGGTATTGAATTTAAGGTCAGTATAACAGGTAAATTCTAAATTTTTAAATGTTAATGTAAGAATATTCTTTCCAAATAAATAATTACAGTATTAAGAACTTAATACTATTTTCGGTTTAACCTTCTTTTTTTTTTACACGGAATGACATGGAGGGTTTTTATCGGGATTGTATCACTAATTATTATTGTATTTTTCTCAAAGTGTATGATAGTGGTTACCTCGTTTAATAAAAATTGATAAAAAATAAACTAGACGACGTGTCGATGTATAATTATGGTTATAATTGTACGGTTATTATTTTATATGGGTATAGTACTATAGTTGTTGTTACGTGGAACTGCTTGTGACTGCACAAAAGACCACGAGTAATGACGCCACCACGGTCGGACCACCACCGACGTTTTCTGCTCTCAACCCCATCGCTCGATTATTCGAACAGCAGTGGGTGGTGGGTGGATGGACGGTATACCATGGAATAGTCGGCGATTCAAGGAACACGGCCGTCGCCGGTCGGATTATATTTTATTATCTTTTTCCTCATCAAATTTGCCACGTTTTACTTAATATTGTAACTCCGCTTTTTAGCTATAATATGGTAGATATCGCGATTAACACAGTTTTTTTTTTTACAAAAGTATACAATCTGCGCAATATCGATTTCGACGCATATTTGAAAATATAAACAGGTTTAGTGGTTCGTAAACAAATGAACTGCGTACACGAAACAGCGAAATGTTTACAAGGTTTAAATGGGCAAACTCTGTTTCCAGATAATATAATATATTATTAAACTGTCACGGCGTCGCAGCTGCTTTTTTTTACTTAGCTCCCGAGCCACGAGCTTGGCGCTTGGTCAAGAGAAAAACAGTTGTTTTTTTACCCAGTCGAAATGTAATTAATTTTACGGTAATCACGCTATTGACATAAATAAAATACGGATTAACCCGTATACCAATAACCAGGTATAGGACAAAACAAAACGTCCACCAAAGTGTATGGGACCTATTAAAACTTGTATCATAGCTTTATTGTTAAAAAAATAAATTAAAAACAACTTTGGGTGAGACAAATCACGTGGCCATCGTATATAGGACCTACCACGGTATACCTATATATATATACATGTTTATCGTGCGTTTAACGAGCCATTCCCTGGCGTATATTGCATCAGAAATGTGTTATACCACGTTAGTCATGAACCTCAGTGGTGGATCCATGGTGAGTGGGTGGCAAAGGGGGAATTCCCCCTCCCATCACCATAGTTTCCCTTTGTTTTACACTATGTTTAGCCAATTTTGTAGCCAATTTTTGTACTTTTTTTACTTTTGCACCCCCCAAAATTAAGCCCTGGATCCGACACCGATGAAACTCTGGTATATAAGTGTAGTATCCGTGGGATGCGTAATAGTTTTTTTAAAGGGATTAGTAAAATACTGACAGGCATTATCGTCAAAAAAATAAACATAATATACTGTAGCACGTGCTTTGTTTTAGCGAAAAATTAATGTGGATCATCATTGTACGGTGAAAGTAGGTACTTGGCACTCATGGCACATCCACTTCCGGAAACAAATTTTTTTTTAAATACATCATACCCGCGTGTGGTATATAATGTAGATCTAATTTTCACAGGCGTCTTTTGTAATAATATAATACGAATTCAATTACGTCCCAAATATTTCAATACGTTACATATATATGTATTTGTCGATGTTTCAGAATTTCGCATGTACAGAGGTAACCTTTCCGGTATAATTAGGTTCCACGAGAGCATTTTGGGCCAACCGTATTGACATGGTGGTGAAAAGATAAAAATAAAAATAATCATCGTATGCGGTTGTTAATAACTACTATAAATTATAACATAGAGCTTATAACAATTAACCGAATGTTGAAAGTGAACACTGAAGCTTATCATAATAACTTTTATTATAAACAATACATCACTATTCATTTTGTTTATACATATCTTATAGTAATTGAATAAAATACCTATGAAGAAAAAAAATTGTATTAATTGGTTTAACAGTTGTTGCATACTTATAATAATAGTTTTTTACATACATTTCCAGTTATTTCTGATACACTAATTTCTAATACGAATATACTATAGGTAATAACTTTATTGTACGCGCAATATTAATAACAATATTATAATAATATTATGCACCTTATTTCGCATGGGTACTCGTGTACTTCACATACCAATACTCTGAGGTGTTAATATTATTAATGGCAAAACGTTTTTAGTTCAGTACAATAGTTTTAGTGTAATATTTATAATATAATGTGCGTATATTATTATGACGGTACAGTAACCACTAAACACTATTAATTAATATTACGCAATAATGATCCCAGATATTTTAATATAGAAAACCCAGTGTAGAAATGATAATAAAAATCAATTACCTGGGTTGGTTATATTATGCTAATACATATTGCGGATATGAACAATAGAAAGGGTCGACGTAAGTAATGTGCGGGGCATAACTGTATTATAATATTATTATTATTATGTTATTTTATCATAAAAACATGCAGCGCTTTTAAATACCCACATAGCATAGATACTTTTATTAAATCATAAATAAATGTTGAAATTTTAATGTTCATTGTTTAATAAATGTGAAATTTAGATTGAACCACAATCATTTTAAGATTTATTTTACCTTGCATAAAAGTCATTTGGACAAAATATTTAGATTTATTAAACCCTTGTTTTATTATGCTTAATAAACATTATTTATATATTTATTATCAACTAATTCAATATTGAAATTACTATTTTTTAAACAGAATCTCACATTTGTTAAACATTAATACTACCAAATTTAAATATTTATTGGATGCTGGCATGCTGCTGTATTTAATGGGGTATTTAATTAAGGGCTTGTATATTAATGATGTCTAGATATATAATTTACAGTATTTGGATTATATAGGTACAGATAATAATATATTGATCAAGATCAAACACATTTGTAATATATACTATTACATACTTTACTTATAAAGTACACTAAAATTTAAAATTAAAAAAAGCTACAACAGCTATAGTATATTTAGAT